>NC_064922.1:381686588-381844088 GCF_023897955.1 Schistocerca gregaria | reverse complement strand
AGCTGCTGCTGTTCATATTGGTGCTCTTTTTAGGAAATTTTTCTCTGATTCGGAAAACGCAAAAAGATACGGTTGTGGTCATACAAAGACTTCACGTATTTTGAAAGAAATGGCTACAGATTCAAGAAATGAACCCATTAGTTGCATGCAACGTGAACCATTTACTTCGGCTGCAGATGGGAGCAATGACTGTGCTGCAGATGGGAGCAATGACTGTGATGCTAAGCTTTATCCCTCTGCCGTCACCTGTTTTGAGGAAAAGCAGCAAAAGACTATTACTATTACTTGGGTGCTGTCTGTCCCAGACTTGGTGGTTCATTCAATGGGACATAATATTGGGAATTTAATTTCACAGTCGGGGTATTACAAAATACCAATTGATAATTATGTAATGTTCTGTTCAGATTATGCTCCAATCATGATTGGAAAGAAAAATTGAGTAACTGATGTTTTAAGGGAAGCACAGCTGTATGCCTTTGTGCTGGGTTGCTTATGTCATTTGATTAACTTTGCTGATGATGAAGGTGGAAGCAGTTTGCCTGTTACAATTGATGAACTTTTAATCAACATTGTGTATTGTTTAGAAAAGATTTGCAAGAGAAAGGAACGGCTTAAAAAGTTCCAGGAGCTCCACGGCAAAGAAACTACTTAGAAGATATTAAACTTGTCTGCACAAGATGGCTATCTTTAGGAAAGTGTCTGCTGAGACTGTTGGGGCAGAGGGATCCACTAGCTGGGTTATTTGAAGATGAGGTGCATGTTAGTGCTCAGTGTGAATCAAGAAGCTTTAACATGATTTACAATCCCAAAACCTGAGCTTGGTAGTTCTAAAGACCATAGAAAGAGGAAGGCTATAGTGTCATCAGCATTGGTTGCCCCAAAGAGATTTGCATCTGCCACAAAATCCGACACTCCTGTCCTGAAGAACAACATTATTCAAAACCGTGAAGCAAAAACTGTTTATTTGCCTCTTCAGGCTTAGACAAGGCATACTGCGCTTTCGTATATACTGCCATTCCTATATTTGAGAATCTAAGGTCCTGCACTTCAGAGAGCTTCCCCTTAATTTCATAAACTGTGAGAACTAATAACTAAGCTATTATAGCTGCTTCTCTCCAGGTTTGTGAAATCTAAAGTTATAGAAAGTTCAGTACCATCTTCTTGAGAATCAGAGAGGCAATGATAATCTAGTTATTGGTGTTCAGACAATGAATTTGGTGAAGAAACTTAAGGATAAAGACAAATAGACATTATTTTCGTCCGTCAGGGCCTATTTCTGCTGTGTGTGTGATTATATCATAAACAAGTTTCTGCTCAGTGATGAAGTATTGAAGCATGCAAAGGTAGCAGAAGTTCCCAAAATCGAGAATTCCAAGTTTTCTTCTGTAGAATTTCTTGTAGAAAGGTGTCCATCATTGCCAAGGGAGGGAAGTGAGGCACAGGGTGTCTACAACCTGGGACAACCGGGAGATCCGGGAAAAACCTGGGAATTTTTTCATCCGGAAGAAAACTGGGGAAAAACCCAGGAATCTTTTTGAGTTTCGGGAATTTTTCGTTGTTCTAGTTTTCAGTTAAATTTTTGTGATTTTGACTGGTAAGAACCAATACTCCAACAAAAAAATTTACTGTATCACGCTTCTGCAGAATAATACTGCAGCAACAAAACATGAACGAGAGAAAAAAACAAAAATAAAACTGTCGCAAAGAAAATGCGCCATATACAACAACAAAACACAGTGATCATACAAGCGTCTGCCAACAGCAAAGTGTGTCAAACTCTTTTGAAAGACTGTGGAGTGCTTCTAAACAACAAATTGCCTCCAATGAGCGTGACGTGACAGTTTCTTACATTAGATTCGTTTTAATGATAGATTTTTTAATGTTTCACACGTATGAACATGCGGTCTTCCTTTGCCATCATAGCTGCACAAGTGCAGTGACGCCTGTTACCTGGCGTTCTCTGACAAGATAAACTATGTGAGAGGGTGTACGGCGAATTTCTTAAATCACAGAGCATTTGAGTCTCATTTAAAAATCAACTCTTTGGGGACGACCATATGAAGAATTTCGAGATCAGAAGATCAGACATTTACGTCGTTATTAAAAAATTTTACTAGCACATTTATGTGAGGTATGACGCTCAAAAAAAGATCAACAATATATGTGGAAGCTTAACTTCTCTTGCAGCTTATTAATATTAGAGACCAATATTATATGTGATAGCTTTGTTTTTCTTGTAGCAACAATTGTATGATAATTTAAGCCATTAATTTTTCTTATTTGTGTGTTCGCACTACTTAAGAGTGATCTTGCTATTGGCTGACGACAACACGTGTCAAATGCTGTCATCAGCTGGTGAGATCAGGTGAGATGAGCTGTTACTGGCTTACAAAAGTGCGTCGCAATCTCGATTTTAATGCTTTGGAAAGTAACATGCGGTGTTTGGTAGAATTCGAATTTATACCTTTGTAACACGGAAATATGCTGTGTATATTTTGCTGCACCTCAAAGATCTTTCCGAAACGTGTTTAGTAGTTTTGACAGTGCCGTTCTTATTGTGGCTTGCAAGATCAAGTGCAGAAAAGCTCATCTTTGTGTAGTGTGTGAAATGTTCCCAATGTTAAGTGACAACAAATGAACGCTCATGAGCAAGTAACTTGTAAGTACCTAATTTCAGGGTTTGAAAATAGTGATCATAAAATATAGGCTACATTACGTGTGTCAACATTATTTGTGATCTCTTTCTGTGTAGTCTTTTTTTGAACATCTTGCAACGCATGCACACGTTAAATTTTTGCGATTTGGAATCTTACTGGTTTTCTGTTTAGGGAAGTTGGCAGGTATGTTTCTGGCTGGAGAGGAAGGGGGGGGTTAACAATTTTTTTAAAAAGGCTTTGGCTGAAAGTTTAATGTGTACAGTCTTTTCATTGCACCTCTCTGCAACTAAATGTGTCTTCTTTACGGTAAGTAGCAGTCTTGCCGTATAATACGCAAAATATATAGCGCACACATAGCGTTATTCATAATAATACGAGGATATGCTGAAAACCTGATAAAATTAATACATCATCTCCATAAACGTATGGTAAAAAAAAATGTAGTGCATAAAAAACACAGCTTCTGATGATGAGCATATAAATCAGTACAGTCGTGGGGAAAAACAAAAAAAGCAGCCTTGTTGTATTTACAAGGCCAGTAACAAAATTACTAAA
The DNA here is from genome assembly GCF_023897955.1 of Schistocerca gregaria. Taxonomy (NCBI): domain Eukaryota; kingdom Metazoa; phylum Arthropoda; class Insecta; order Orthoptera; family Acrididae; genus Schistocerca; species Schistocerca gregaria. The sequence goes on along the minus strand of NC_064922.1, from coordinate 381,840,876 downwards.
AAATCTTAACTGGTTTACATTTGAAGAAATTGCTTTAAAAGTGTATTCTGCAGTCTTCTACAGAGATATGTCATATTGAGTGTTATATTGACATCAGTGCAAAATTACTTACCTCCCAAAACTTTTTGATGTATTTTTCTATGGTGTGGTTCTTGAAGTAATGAAATATGTCTACAAATTTTTGAAGTTTTTGTAATCTTTGTAGACTTATTTTCCATATTGGTTGGAGTTCCAAAATTCCTACGCTTTAAAGGTAATACTAAATTTTCTTAGACATTAGTTTTTATCTCCATGTGACAGTTGGGTGTAACTTCAGTTAAAGTTGTTTCGTGAGGAAAGAAAGTTAAAAAGAAGTGTTACACAGTGGTTTCCTGGGCATATTTATCTTTGCTTCATCCTATGCACTACAGTAATGAAGAAATTCTGTAACCCTAATAGATAGTCACAGTTTTAAACAATTTTAAGTGAAGCTATGTAATATTAATGATGCAATCAAACTTTAAGTAACTTATTTTGACGCACTACATAAATTAAATTATGTTGGTGAAACTGAAGAAATATAAGTGTGTGAATAGCAGCCTAGAAATCATTGACTTGAAAGGGCTTGCACTTAAGAAGACATAATGTGCTCAGAAAGCTTAAGGAATTACAGATTTAAAATCGGATAATTTTTTGTTCATTGGCATTTCCCTCAAAGGCTATGAATTGTGAGGGGCACCTGAAGTATCTACTGTTCTTCTTTTTCATATAACATGTACCTATCAGTGTTTTAATTTTATACTTTCTATCTAACCTCTCCCCTTATCCCTGGCATGTAGACTGCCCAGTCTTCGCTTTTTTTAACAAGGGAAACTTCTCATTGTTGCTTGCTATAATACTGATTTATTGCGGATGATTTTGAAAGAGGATTAACAGTCTCTTATTAGTTTTGCCATGAAGTGAAGTGCAGGTGGTTGTAAGCAGTTTGTCTACCAGCAAGATTGAAGCCTATTAACTAAAATTGTGAAATTGTTGCAGTAGTCGCATTAGTGATCAGTTCTCATTTCATATACCTTTCCTACTAGTTTCCAGATAAGTCATTGTCACAAAACTTCATGGTGTGTGTGTGTGTGTGTGTGTGTGTGTGAGAGAGAGAGAGAGAGAGAGAGAGAGAGAGAGAGAGAGAGAGAGAGAGAGAGAAGGGGGGCTTAAAATTCAAAGTATTTGTTTCTGTATGTAAGAATCTATTGAATTTCGACCTCATTAAGCAAGAAAGATACTGTTCAGAACACTTCAGCCACAAACAGTAATATTGTTACAAATAAATTGTGTACCACCTGCACTTCAAGTGATTTTTCCATACTTTAGTAGTTTAATGTGTGCTAATTGGAGTGTATATTTGCCTCCGAATTTGCTAGTTGAAAGCTGACACTCAATATATCAGTTAGTGCTTTTCCAACCAACACTTTTATCAAACTCGTAAATTTATAGATCAGATATAAAAGCTCTGTACTCAGATGTTCCATTTCTTGATTATCTAGGAATTTCTCAAATACTTTATTTCTTAGCTCGGAACATCTTTACTACAGCATAAAGAACTGCTTTAATTTTCAGTAGTGTACCTGAAGACATGGAAAATGTATTGCCAGTAAAACGTAGGCGCCTGCGTAGTATCTGGAATCGTTTCAAGGTCACCATGTTTGATTATTTTTCTCAGCGTGTGACTAGTACCCAGAAGTAAGTATGCGAAGAAATGCTTGATAGTGTTAGATTTGAGCTCTCGGTTTTACATATCAGTTAAAAATTTTATGCAGAGCACATTATTGTATTTTTTTTTCTTTGTGTAATTAACTGTGGTTATATAACCATTTCTAATTAAAATGGAAACAGTCCTCTTTAGTGTTGTGCTAAAGACAATAGATCTTGCAAATGATTTGCTGCACTTAATGCTCCTTTTAGTGTGACACAATAAAGTGAATCTACTGGAAGTGCTTTATAATGAATAGTTTTTGTGTCTTCCCTAAGCAGTTACAATATTGATAATGATGGGTGATAAAAAAATCTTTACTTAGGGGACCAGATTGCCAGTCACCTTTAAGATGAAATTGAGAGCAGACGGGTAAATAAGTGTGTATGTGCGCGCGCGTGGGCAAGGGGAGGGTGTTTCCAGTAAGTCGCTCTTAAGTAATAGTCATCACAAACTTTCATCACTTTGGCCACCATTAACCATTTCATTTTGAAGGTAACTGATGGTCCATCCCTGCGACTGTTCTTTACTCTATACTGAGCACTGTTGTTTTAGTAAATTATTATCTTTTTAATCTTGTTCAACACAGCACACATTGGCATTCCAAATTTACTGTACCCAATACATAGTATTTTCTATAGAGAAAAGTTAAACTATGTATAAAATGTAGCACTCTACTTAAATATAGTTGTGCGATTACTGTTGTTCATATACTTGTAGCAGGCCATATTTTCTTGTTCTCAACTTGAGTCAAAGAAAAAAAAATTAGATTTGAGTATGATGTTTGGTCACAATGCCCCAGTCATGTCATTTTTACCTTCTCTAAGCTCCAAACTGTTTTGTGTTGGAGCATCTCCAGTAAATTATTTGAAATGACTTTGATGATGAGTGAACCTACTGGTTTGGTAATAGGAAATCTGATTGTTGTTATATTGTAAAAAGGAGAGGCAGGTTGCCTGTAAATACACATAAATTGCTACAAAAATATAGTTATTCACTGCATATATATTGTAAACGTTGCTTTACAGGTGTGAAATTATTTGGTCCAAAATTCTGGATTTTGATAGAAATAGATAAAATTCCACCAAATATGTGGCTGTATTTTAGATAAATGTGTACTATTGAGTATTAAGATAAGAAATCAGACAATGGAAAATCCAGGATGGAATACCAGAGAAGGAAAGTTGCTACTCGCCACATAGCGGACATGCATCCCTGCCCCAGCCTCCTCCTTACCCCCACCCAGTTGCCACTCCCATCATGCACTGGTGCTGCTGCTCACAGTGTGTTTTCAGCTCTCTGAAAAGCAGATGTTTGTGCACGCGCGCGAGTTGTGTGTTTGTGCACGCGCGCGAGTTGTGTGTTTGTGCGCGCACGCGTTCCGCTAACAAAGGCCCTAACGGCCAAAAGTTAGAATTGTGTGAATCTATTTGTTGTGCCTATCACGACTCAGCGTCTCCGCTGTATGGTGAGTACCAACTTTCCTCCTCTGGTATTGTAAGATTAGAAATCAGAGAATTTAAAATAAAAAAATATATAAAACCCTGCCAGTGAAGAAAATTGTATTGCTGTTTTTGAGTGCAACAATAAAACTTCTGGAGAATGCATGGGCACACTTGACTAGATTGTTTGTGTTTCTTGCAAGATTTACTTTTATCCCGAATGTTGGTGAACTGCCAAAGGTCCTTGCTTCAAACAAATCCTGTAGGGTCACCCCCCGCCCCCAAACTTTGTGTTCCTCATATTCAATATGCAGCCTAATGCATTAATGCTTTTAGTTGTATGCATTTCAAAAGTATTTTATTTATTTTTGTTGCAGAGAAATGGAAGTGTACACACAAAACCACCCAGTACCATTCTCAAAAATGTTGACATTTTTTCGCAAGGAGCCATTCTCAATAAAAGCTTATTATGTTGGGAACATACCATACCCGGATCCTTACATTGGTAACCATTAAGACATTTCATTTAATAGCCAGTTTATATTGAAAATGTGAAATAAAATATTTGTGGGTGTTGAATTGCAATTGGCCATGAAGTGCTTACTTCATATGTATGCATAATTAATTGTTTCATTCACATTAAATAAATAATAAAGTGAAGCTTTTTTCCCACTAAACTGCTTTATACTTTGTGCAAGATATGACTTCATCAGACAGTATAGAAATATTTCTTAGTGACAACTATTACGGAATTTTAATTACTTATTTGCTTTTTAATTTCAGGACAATTTATTGTAAAAGATGTAAAACCTACTCCGGAAGGAGAAAGCCAAAAAGTTAAAGTTAAAGTTCGTGTTAATCTGCACGGAATATTATTGATCAGCAGTGCATCACTTACAGAGAAGAAAGAAGCTACAGAACAAGATTCGCAAGAAGACACATCAATGGAAAACGATTCACAGAGTGCTGCGTCTCAAGCAGGCAGTCAGAATGATGCACAGGCTGAACAGGCAGCAAATCAACAAAACCATATAGGTGGAGAGGTGAGGAGACGTAAACGCAGACTTGACGCGAATCAACTTTTAGCATGGTTTTATATGGTACGTGGGTGCTTGGTAGTGTGACAAGTCCTCGACTAGAAGTGGCGGGGGAGAAAGCAGGATGAAGAACTGCAGGCAAATACTAGGAATAAAAATGGCGGTTAATAACTTTTCAAATAGATTTCCAAGATGCAAAAGCAATTTACTGGAAGCTTCTCATAAAAGTTAAGTCTCCCACAAGTATTTGATGGAGACAGAGGTGGTAAAATGAATGTTCCTGCAGAATTCTGTGAACTACTGGCAGGGATTGAAGGTTTTCTTCTATTTTTGAAGTGAGACAGCAAATTACATGAAAGCCAAGAGTCCATTAACATTGAGAGAACAAAACTTTCTAGTAACACACTTCCACTACCCTGCTTCAGTTTTTCCCTTCCTTTAAGCTATCCTGCCAGTAGATGTTATATTCAGTAGTTATTGTGTTTTCTGACTACTGAATATTTCTTCTTGTGCTGTTTTGCTCCTGTCACTTAGACATTATGTAAGTTGCCAACTGTCTTGATGTTTTGTCTGAGTGTTGTTCATGTCTTCCTCATTCTTCTGCTGTTAAGAATGAAATAATAATACAGTTACCTTTCTTAAGTCCATTCATTTGTTAGTGGTGGGTATCTCATCTGTAAGAAGCTAACGAGTCTTCAGTTTCATTACCTTTGAAATTTTTTGCTGTTGGTGTTTGGTGCATCTGACTTCGCATAGTTTCCAGAACATTGAAGAATCAATTTCCTTGTGCTGTATGAAATATATTGATGGCTTCTGACACCTGCTTCTCTCTCTCTCTCTCTCTCTCTCTCTCTCTCTCTCTCTCTCTCTCATATATAATCTCAGACGAATGTCTGCTTGTGTCTGTATATGTGCATGTGTGTGAGTGTATGCCTGTCCCCCCCCCCCCCCCCCCTCCCTCCCCTAAGGTAAGTCTTTCCGCTCCCGGGATTGGAATGACTCCTTATCCCTCTTCCTTAAAACCCACATACTTTCATCTTTCCTTCTCCTTCCCTCTTTCCTGATGAAGAAACTGTGGGTTGCAAAAGCTTGAATTGTGTGTCTGTGTCTATCCACATAAAACACACACACACACACACACACACGCACAACACACACACACACACAAACTTCATTCTGCACAAGAAGTAACTGTTTTGTCTAGTCATTAATAAAGTTGATGTGAATGTTGTTTAAAAATTTTGGTGCTGTGCTTCCTCTAAAAGCAAAACTGAGAGTTTTCCTTGAATACTGTGTCAATGCCAGCCCCTAATAAGTATGGAATTGCTGTTAAAGCTGAGTTTCTGAATATGCTATGTTGTGATGCTTGTTAGAACAATACTTAAACAGAATAATCCATCCTGTAATACACTTTTATTATTAAACATGGCCAGTTACCCCACAATTTCTTCCAAGCTACAACCCACTTGGATTAGTGATGGAGAAACATAACATGTCAGCATGAAGCCAGAAAAAATTGGCATTGTGTAACTGTCTCGCAGTTCATTATTGCCTAAAGAAACCTTTCCAATTAGTCTTATGCCCAGACCTAAAAAGAAACCTAGCCAGCTTTAGGTAGAATGCCGTCCTCAGTGACCTCCGCCTTTTTGCTGTGCTCTGTATATTTCCCTGTGTTAGCATGTTCTATCAATGCAACAGAATAAATTCTTATCTTATACAATAAGCTCCCCATTGGCTACTTTGAACATCAAATACTGGCTGTTGCCAAAGGAACTTTCATACATTACGTTTTGCTACCAGCCAACTTTGGACCTGTCCTAATACAACTCTCACCCTCTGTGTGTGTGTGTGTGTGTGTGTGTGTGTGTGTGTGTGTGTGTGTGTGTGTGTAACTAAAGTAACTATTGAGAGTGGGAAAGAATGCATCTTCTGTAATTTTGAAATTACGATCTCGTGCTGTGGTTTCTGTATGTATTTTCAACTAATCACAGAAACTACTGTAATGATTTAGTTATGGTTTTTGCTAATGAGTAGTGATGAATTAAAAATCACTGCTACTGTAAGGACAATACTATTGCTATAATCTGCTGAATGGAAGAACTCCTTAGGGGAAATGAAACAAACTAATTTGTCAGATAGTGGCTGTGTTTACCTTTCACCGAAAATGTCAGTAGTAGAGGAAGGGAAGGGAATGAGTTGAACAGTTCAGTTTTCTCAGCAGTCTAACCTAATTGTGTGTACCCAATTGTGAATTTTGTAAACCATGAGTGAGTGCTAAAGGGTACACCTTACACTGTAGGTTGACAGTTCAGCAAGTTTACTTCACCCTTTATTAAATTTATTTGAAGTTAAGTACTCCTCTACCCTTCAGTTTCATTAACTTAATTTGGACACAAAGTAACATAATTTGCTCATATAACAAATAAATTGTAACTAACATTCTTTGATTCTTTTGCTTACCTGAATTTTAACTCTTCCATAGGATGATGCAGAAGGACAAGGAAATACTGAGAAGAAAGAGGCATCAAAAAAGAAAAAGATAGTGAAAACAGTCGATCTGCCTATAGAGTCTTATACTCATGGCATATCACAACTAGATCTGAATAACTACATTGAACAAGAGGTAAATATTGAAGCTTATTCTATTTGCAGCTAATAATTCATTGTAAATGTTTAAAGATTGAGGGACTTCTTTTCAACATGAGAACTTGCCTGGTACTGTACATTACACTGTACTGTGTAATTTTTTGTTTTTATTTATTTATTTTTTTATTTCCAGTGCAAAATGATTGCAAGTGACAGGCAAGAGAAGGAACGTATTGATGCTCGCAATGCTTTAGAGGAATATGTATATGATCTTAGAGGCAAACTTAACAGTGATGAAGAACTTGCAACTTTCGTTAATGATGCTGATAGAACATCGCTTTCACAGCAGTTGGACGAAACTGAAAATTGGCTGTATGAAGAGGGAGAGGACTGTAATAGACAAGTTTATGTTGATAGGCTGTCATCATTGAAGGTAGGTGTGGAAACCAAATTAGAATATGAAATAAAGTTCAAGTTTTACTTCTGTGCTACTACTGAGACTGTTCTCATGGGGCTCATTGTACTTGTTGCCGACGGTGCTTGGATTCTTTGCGTTTTGTACACTCAATTTCTTACCTTCTGGCCTTCTAAGCTTTTCAATTATTGATTATATGGTCCCCTTTTTTTGATGTCACTCGATAATTTGTTTCTGAACTTTACATAAGTGCAGATTGTGCAGGGAATGTCGCCCAATGTGGCGTATAGTTCACCTGTGTGCCTTTCTCTCTTTGCACTCTTCTTTCTTGCAACAGTACTATGTCCAAAACTCAGGATAGTAGCCATTCAGTTGGGTGGTGGTGACGGTGGTGCCTGAGCTGGAAACTCCCCACGTAAGCCAAGGGCTATTTGCCTGTCACAGCCGGGACAAAGGGGACTCCAGGCAACAGTTTACTGGCCACTGCTGTGGCTGCTTGGAACACATGGGGAAAGCCCTCATTTGATGTGGATGGTACCATGGCAGAAATTCACACATGAAGTGAATTAAACTTCCTTCTGACTTACTACAATACAGGGAGATATGGCTGTAAAACCTTCCTTTCCCTGGTTATGCTGTGGGAGGAATAGAGCTCTAAGAGGAAAGGTAAGAAATACTCCCCCCCCCCCCCCCCCCAATACTTGGTTGGTTCTATGACGGACACAGACTTCTTTTTGATTACAAAACCTTTTTTCTTTGTTGAACATCTTGAGAACAGATTTGGGGAAGTGGCAGTGATTTAAAAAATGAAAAGTGACTCCGTTATGTTTAAAACGGCTTCCCCCACCCAGTCATGGGCATCGCTCACCTGTGACAAGATAGGTGAAGTTCCTGTCACAAGAACCCCCATAAAAGTCTGAATATGGTACAGGGTCTGTTTTTCCAACAAGATTTCCTTCTACAGCCTGATGAAGAGTTGCTAGGTATGCATTTTGTCCATGTCCAGTGGAGACCAAATGACAACTCGAGTGGATACTCAAGCCTTAATCCTCATCTTCACCTTTGAAGGCGACTCATTCCTGAGGAGGTCAAGGTCGTGGTATATCGCTGTGCTGTCAAGCTGTACGTTCATCATCCCGTGTGATGCTGCAAATGCATGTGATTTTGACACACGACTTAGTGTTGCAATGCCAGCCCAGTCTGTAGGGATTGTGGCAGTCAGTTACACACAAATGCAGCTTATGCCCCTTCACTTACTGCGTCATCTGTGGGGAGCACTACTCCACCTGTTCACTAGACTGCACCATTTTCAGTCGTGAAAAGAAAATTTAGTAATACAAGACCCTTGACCACGTCACATATAAAGAGACCAAGAAAGAAATAAGATTGGCTGCATTCTACATGTACAACAATGAGGGCAAAAAAGGATTTCAATCTCAAAGGGTGCAAACCAAACACAGGAAGAACATAGGTATAGGTACCATCGGTTTAACTGTCTTAGCTGTGTTGGGAAAGCACTAATGCTCAAATTGTCATAGGCACTCTGAAAACTAGCCAAAGTGGGAGAAAAGCGCAGTTGTGCAGAGAAGCTAATGGTGTTCCGAAAGGATAGGCTAAATGCAGTTGGTGGTAGCGTGTTTGTTGCTCTTAGAAGTGGTTTATCTTGTCGCAACATTTAATTATTTAGTTCCTGTGAGATAGTATGGGCAGAGGTAATTCTTGGCAACTGAAATAAAAAATAATTGAATCATTTTACTGGCCTCCCAATTCAGATGATACAATTGCTGAAAGGTTCAAAGAGAATTGGAGTTCAGTTTAAAGACATGCCCGACACGTACAATTATAGTTAGTGGTGACTTTAATTTACACTTGATATGTTGGCAATAATACATGTTCAAATCTGGAGGTACGCATAAGTCATCTGAAATTGTGCTAAGTGCATTCTTTGCAAAGTGTCTTCCAGTTAATTCACGAGCCCATGCAAATAGTAAACTGTTGTGAAAACACACTTGACCTCTTAGCAACATATAATCCTGAGCAGGGATCAGTGAACTCAGGGTTGTCATAGCGGGGTTGAATATTGTAGCCCCCAAATCATCTAAAAATAAATGAAAAATATAGCTATCCAAAAAAGCAGATAAAATCACTTGACACGTTCCTGAGAGACAATCTCCACTTCTTTCATATTAACAATATGTGTAGATTAGATGTGGCTTAAATTCAAAGAAATAGTATCGGCAGCATTTGAGAGGTATATACCAAATCAATAACGAATGACAGAACAGATCCTTCTTGGTATACAAAAACGATGAGAACAGTATTGCAGAAACAATGAAAAAATACTTCAAATTTAAATGGATGCAAAATCTAAAAGATTGGCAATGTTTTACAGAAGCTTGGAATTTTACGCAGATATAAATCCAAGATGTGTATAATAGTTTACACAATGAAACTTTGTTTCGAAACCTGGCAGAAAATACCGAGAGATTATGGTCGTATGTAAAGTATGCTAGCGACAAGACAGTCGGTGCCTTCTCTGCATGATAGCAATGGAAATACTATCAACGACAGTGTTCCAAAAGCAGAGGTACTAAACATAGCCGTCAAAAATCCTTCAGTGAAGATGATGAAGTAAATTTTCCAGAATTCAAATCAAGAACAGCTACCAACAGTAGTAATGTAGGATCAGATATCCTCAAGAGTAATGAAGCAACTTAAATCACTTAACAAAAGCAAGTCTTCAGAGCCACACTGTATACCAATTACGTTCCTTTCAGAATATGCTGATACAATAGATCCATACGCAACAGTCATACACAGCCGTTCACTCAACTAAAGGTCTGTAACCAAAAGCTGCTGGGTGAAGAGCTTCACGGTCTTCCTCCATGCCCAAAGCTGCTTCAGAGAAGACCTCCCAACAAGCCCCTAAAGAGAAGCAAGAGGGCAAGCAAACAAAGAAGTCTGTTAAGAAAAAGGACCCTCCAGTGGCCCCAACACCACCACTCCCTACCAGATCTGCATCTGCAGATGAGGTGGAGATCTCAGTGTCCCCTGAGGACCTGGATTTCACTGATCACTCATCCACAATAGGAATGGCTACAACTACACAATCAGTGGCAGCAGGTGACCCTGAGGCGTAACCTGCCTCCTTGCATGCTTCATACCTTCCCAGCCTCCCAGTCATCCTTCAGTGGAATTGCTGTGGTTTTTTTCCACCACCTGGCTGAGCTACGGCAACTATTAAGCTTTACATTTGCTTTCTGCATTGCTCTGCAGGAAACCTGGTTTCCGGCAATGGGGACCCTGTCCTACAGGGTTGTAGCGGATATTCCAAGAACTGTAGAGATATAAAGTATAAGGTGGGGTTTGTGTATATGACCTGAACTCAGTATACAGTTAACCTGTGGCCCTTCAAACCCGTCTTGAAGCCCTGGCTGTCAGGATATGGACAACACAGGCAGTAACTGTTTGCAAAATATATCTTCCTCCAGATGGTGCAGTACCTTTGAATGCATTGCCTGCACTGATTCATTGATCCTCTAAACCTTTCCTACTTTTGGGAGATTTTAACACCCATAACCCCTTATTGGGTGCTGTGCTTACTGGCCGAGGTTGAGATGTCGGAACTTTACTGTCTCAACTTGATCTTTGCCTCTTAAATTCTGGGCTCCCACACATTTCAATTTGGCTCATGGCACTTACTCAGCCATTGATTTATCCCTCTGCAGCCCAGAACTTTTCCCATCTGTCCACCAGAGAGCCCACGATGACTTAGTGGTAGTGACCACTTTCCCATCTTCCTGTCACTCCCCCAGTGCCATTCCCCCAGACGCCTACCAAAATGGACTTCAAACAAGGCAGACTGGGAAACTTTGACCTCTACTGTCATCGCAGTATCCCCCCCCCCCCCCCTCCATGGTACCATCAATGTGGTACTTGAGCAGGTCCCTAGAATGATAATTTCTGCGGCAGAAAACACGCACCCTTGTTCTTTAGGGTGCCCCTGGCGAAAGTTAGTACCTTGGTGATCACTGGAAATTGCTGAGGCCATTAAAGAGCATCGGCAAGCTCTACAGTGACATAAGTGGCACCCTTCCGTAGAGCACCTAATAACTTTTAAACAGCTCCATGCCCACATTTGCCAGCTTATAAAAAGAAAACAGGAGTGCTGGGAGAGGTACGTCATGACCATTGGGTGCCGAACATCACCTTCCCAAGTTTGGATGAAGATCAGACATGTTTGTGGGTACCAGACCCCTACAGGTGTTACTGGCATTAACATCAGTGGTGTGTTATCTGCCGATGAAAACACAATTGCCGAACAATTTGCTGAGCACTATGCTCGAGCTTCCACGTCAGAGAATTATCTCCCCCAGCATTTCGCATTCTCAAACAGCAGATGGAAAGGAAAGCCCTCTCATTCTCTGAACGTCACAGTGAACCCTATAATGTTACATTTACAGAGTGGGAACTCCTTAGCGTCCTTGCACAGTACCCTGACACAGCTCCTGGGCCGGATCAGATCCACAGTCAGATGATTAAACATCCCTCGTCAGACTACGAGCAACATCTCCTCATCTTCAACCGGATCTGGTGCGTTGGAATTTTTCCATCACAATGGCGGGAGAGCACCATCATTACAGTGCTCAAACCCGGTAAAAACCCACTTGATGGGGATGGCTATCAGCCCCACCAACATTCTTTGTAAGCTGTTGGAATGTGTGGTAAGTCGCAGTTGTTGGGTCCTGGAATCACATGGCCTACTGGCTCCATGCGAGGTCGGTTTTCGCCAGGATCGCTCTACCATTGATAATCTAGTTTCCCTCGAGTCTACCATCTGAACAGCCTTTTCCAGGCTCCAACACCCATACAAGTTGGGTCTCTGGTCCGCTTCTGATTCTTGTCGAAAATTTCCTATTGCTCTGTACTTTCAGTGTCAAAAGTTGATGCCTCACATAGTTCCCCCCATATCCAGGAGAATGGGGTCCCGCAGGGTTCCGTATTGAATGTGTCTATTTTTAGGGGCCATTAACAGTCTAGCAGCAGCAGCAGCTGTCAGGCCGTCAGTGTCACCTTCTCTGTATGCAGACAACTTCTACAATTCATACTGCTCCTCCAGTACTGGTGTTGCCAAGTGGCACCTACAAGGAGCCATCCACAAGGTGCAGTCATGGGCTCTAGCCCACGGCTTCCAGTTTGCAGCCCCAAAGTCACATCATGCACTCTGTCAGTGTCGTACCATTCATCCGGAACCAGAACTTTACGTTCATGATGATCCACTCACTGTAGTGGAGACATAGCGATTCTTAGGACTGGTTTTAGACCCCAGATTGACGTGGCTTCCTCATCTTCATCAGCTTAAGCAGAAGTGCTTGCAGCACCTCAATGCCCTGCACTGTCTGAGCAACACTAACTGGGGAGCAGATCGCTGTTACTGCTGCAGCTCTACAGAGCCCTTGTTCAATCCTGCCTGACTATGGGAGTCTGGTTTATGGTTCCGCGGCGTCCTCAGCATTGTGTTTACTCAAGCCAGTGAACCACTATGGCATTCAATTGGCAACAGGAGCTTTTAGGATGAGTCCAGTGACCAGCGTCCTGGTGGAGGACGGAGTCTCTCCATTGAAGGTTAGGCATGCACAACTGCTTGCCAGTTACATTGCACACATTCGTAGTTCTCCTGAGCATCTGAATTACCATCTCCTTTTCCCATCCAGTACGGTTCATCTCCCACATCAGAGACCCAGGTCAGATTGCAGTTTGCTTCCAATCTCTTCTGTCTGAAGTGGAGTCCTTGGCTTTATCAGCTCTGCTCGAGGTCTATTCACGTGCACCTCCATGGTGTACACCTAGGCCGAAGCTTCGCTTGGACCTTCACAGGGTCGTAAGGACTCGGTTAAACCCGCAGCTCTTTGCTGTCACTGCCTCTCGATTCTTGATGTGAAGCGGGACCATAAAGTGATTCACACTAATGGCTCAATGGCTGATGGTCACATTGGCTTCGTGTATGTTCATGGGGGACATATGGAACAGCACTCCTTGCCAGGTGGCTGCAGTGTTTTCACTACAGAGCTGGCAGCCATGTCTCGTGCTCTTGAGTGCATCCGCTCATGTCCTGGAGAGTCGTTTCTTCCCTGTACTAACTCCTTGAGCAGTCTACACAGTCTACAAGCTATCAACGAGTGCTACCCCTGCCATCCTTTGGTAGCAACCATCCAGGAGTCCATCAGTACCCTGGAACCGTCCAGTCGTTCTGTGGTGTTTGTGTGGACCCCCAGGCCACATCGGAATCCCAGGAAATGAACTTGCCGACAAGCTGGCCACACAGGCTACACAGGAACTACTTCTGGAGATCGGCATCCCTGTAACTGACTTGCAATCATTATTACCCCGCACGGTTTTTTCAGCTTTGGGAGATGGAATGGCATAATCTCAGTATGCACAACGAACTGCATGCCCTTAAGGAGACTACGAATGTGTGGAAGACCTCCATGCAGACCTCCCGCAGGGACTCTGCGGTTCTCTGCTGGCTCTGAATTGGCCATATGTGGCTAACACATGGCTACCTCCTCCGTCACGAGTACCCACCTCAGTGTCACTGTCGCTCACATACGACTGTCCTCCACATCTTGCTGGACTGCACGCTTTCAGTTGCTCTTCGGCCTACTTTTAACCTTCCCAGCACCCTACCTTTTGTGTTGGATGACAATGCCTCAACAGCAGATTAAGTTTTATGTTTTATTCATGAAGGTTTTTTTTAGCATAAGTGTGATCATTTAGCCTTCTCTCTGAGGTCACCACCTCCCTCCATTTTAATTCTGTCATGCTTTCTTTGCATTTGTTTGTCTTGGTGGCCTTCTATTCCGTACATGTGTGGACATTTTAATGTGTTGCAGATTATCTGGCTTATTCTCTTGTTACTGCAACAGCCAGTCAGGATCCAGGTTTCCAGCTTCCGATAGCAATTGCTGAGAGGTGTAGTTTGGACTTCTGGTCCACATCTGATGAAGATTAAAACTGCCCATTTTTCCATGTGGGAGCTGCATTCCGTGGCTCATGGCACATCCCCTGGTCACAACAGGATCCGTTACAGTATGCTGTGGTGCCTCATGAGGTGAAACAAAGATATCCTCCTCGCACTTTTTAATGTCATTTGGGTACCTAGTCACTTATTCAATTGTGGTGTGAGGTAATTTTAATTCCTGCTTTAAAACCTGGAGAAGACTGTACATGCCCAAGCAATTACTGTATTGTTGCTCTCATTAGCTGGATGGGAAGACTTTGGAGCGATATGTCAACTTCTGCCTTGTCTGGATTTAGAATCCAGGCATCTACTTGGTTCCTATCAGCATGGGTTCATGTTGGTATCGCTCTACCTTCTGCCCCACTGCAAACTCCTAACAAGCATATGGGATTGGTTCCCAAGTATGTGAGTGGCTCGAAGACTTATTAAGTAATAGAACCCGGTACGTTGTCCTCGATGGTGAGGGTATCATCTGGATTGCCCCAGGGAAGTGTGGTAGGTCCGCTGTTGGTTTTCTATCTACATAAATGAGCTTTTGGATAGGGTGGATAGCAATGTGTGGCTGTACTCGCAGAGCCTGGCTTCTCTCCCCCTACAGTTAAAGTTCCAGCAACTGCTGCTCAGTTATGCAATACACATATTTGCTGCTGCCCTAAGCACCCAAACTACAGTGTCCTTTATCCTAGTAGGGAGATCTACGTGCCACAAAAGGGGCCAAAGTCTGGAGTCACAATTGCAGTTCACGTGCTGAGTTCTTGCTCTGAACTCCGCCTATCCCCCGCTGTCACTTGTCAGGGAGAAATCGCAAGTGCCTCTATGGTGTGTATCTCATCCTCTGTTCCTCTATGATCGACGGATGAATCAGTTTTGCCAGCACACATCCAAGATGCAGTGAACTATGCTCCCTGCTGAACAGATGCTGTGTATTCACTGCAGAATTGGTGGTCTTTGCTCAAACCCTCAGCCACCTTTATTCTTGCCCTGTCAAGTAGTTCTTATTAAGCAGTGACTCCTTGAGTAGTCTTCAGGCTGTCAACCAGTGCTATCTCTTACGCCCATTGGTTGCGACTATCCAGGATCTCCTGTGTGACCTCTACTGTGCTGGATGGTCAGTTGTCTTTGGGATCCCAGGGAATGAACATGCTGACCAATTGGCCAAATTGGTTACCAAGATTCTGACTTTGGAGATGGGGATACTGAAACCGGAACTTCATTCGACTCTATGCTGAGAATTGTTGGAGGCTTGCAATGCAGAAAGGTGTGATCTGTTTTCTCTAAATAAAGGAGACCATGACCGTATGGCAGTCTTCCCTTCATGCTTCTACCAGGGAATCTACTGCCCTGTATTGGCTTCACATTGTCCACATTTGGCTTTCCAATGGCCTCATCCTCAGATGTGAGGATCCACCCCCATTGTTTGTTTGGTGTCTGTCTGTTCCCCACAACCCACTGAACTGTTAGATGTTAACTGTGAAAGTGAGTTTTACTACTCTCTCTCTCTGACACAGGGCATATTAGCCACATTGGCTGACAGGGGTTGGAGGGATGCCCCATTGACTGCGACGGCCCAAGAGGCCCATGGCTGCCCTTGCTCAGTGGTCTGGTCTGACTTCTGCCCTTCCCATCATCTTTTTAATTCTTCTTATTCATTTACATCTGTCATTGGCTGACAGACTCATCACCATTGTTATCTTTCCTGAGATTTTATTTATCCGTGTAGCTAGTTTTCATGTGGTAATGGAGGATGTGAAAGCACTATTTGGACGCAGAGGGTTTGTCTTCAGTCCTATAAAGTGTCCCAGGGGCCTCTAGCTGCTTTCTGGATGGGCTGATCACCCATCTTCAAGCTTTTACCCATCTCACTTCTTCTTGCTTCCATCTCTGGGCTTCCTCGATTCTCGGATACAGTAGAGTCCATTGAGAATTGTCTTCCACTCATGGGAAGTATTCACAGCTTGACACACAAGAGATTAAGGAGCCAATGACCTTGTAGTTTGGCTACTACTACTACTACTACTACTACTACAAGGTGAACTATAGTGGACATGTGGCAGTGTATAAAATGTCAATCTCTGTTCTTCTTACTTCGTGGTGCTGAATCTCCATCTCGGCCACCCTGATGCCAACATTTACATTGTTTTTCAGCTGAAAGAGATCTATTACTTGTACACAAATTTTGATCATTACTGAATCAAAACTAAAAGAATTTTTCGTAAAATTTGGTACACATAGCATTGAAATGACTTTGGCTGCCATGCTCTATAAATTATGTTAGCATTTGTTGTCCCGCACAAAGTCAGTGATTGAAGTAAACATTTTAATGTACAATGGACTTTGAGCTTAGCGAGTGATTACAAGGCCACGACTTCTTAAAATCATGCCCTGAAATGAGTTTTATTCTGTCAAAGATTTTGCCTACTATACGTAGAGAATAGTTTTTGTCACCCTCCCAATCTCCACAATATTCTTGTCAGACCCTATGCTCCTTCTACACCCATTTCCCTACCCTATGACTCCTACCCCTGTGACCATCCTCCTAGCTGCAAGACTTGCCCTGTTCACCCTCCTACTACTACCTTTACCAGTCCTGTAACTGGCAAAACATATACTGGTGTTGGGAGAGCCACCTGTAAAACGACACATCATATACCAGCTGTTATGTAAACACTGTTTGTTCTTTTACATTGGCATGACTATCACTGAATTAACAGTTAGAATGAATGGGCACAGGCAGAAGATTATACTGGCAACACACAATATCCTGTTGCAGAGCTTGGTGTAAAACATGACAGTTAGTTACCTCGGTGCCTGTTTCACCAAACACGGCATCTGGATTCTTTCCCTAGACACCAATTTCTCAGAACTTTGCAGGTGGGAAGTGGCGCTACAATGTGTCCTTGGTTCTCACCACCAAACTGACCTTAATTTACATTAATTTCTCCCCCTCAGCATTTCTTGACAGTAATTACTCCTTTCTCCACTCCATTTTAGTTTTCTACATCTTTCATTTTTACCTGTATTTTTTGCTGCCTCGCCTCACACCTCTATTACGTACAATGCAGTTACCTTTTAACTCGTGCATGATGTTTAAGCAGTAATATCTGTCTTGCATATGACCTTGTCTTCCACCTTTAACCTCTCAGGTTTTCAAATCTCGTCAGATGCAGTCGTCGTTAATCAGTCTTTCCTTCTCATTCTCTCCAGTAAGTCTCCCCAGACTGGGTGACTTCCCCAAAATCTACCCCTTTTCCTAGATCTCCTTAGTCTTTTTCCTTCACCCCACTCATTCTTTGTCAAATCAACACACTTTAAATAAAAATTTTACCTCACCTTAGTTTCAGGACCCACTATAAGTATATAAACTTTCAGCAAAATCTAAGAAAAATACCAAATTTCAATTTTTTACCTCAAACCATTCCTGAAATATGGTCATGTAAACTTTTCAAAAACTGGCCAAAAATGTGTGAACAGACTTTTGCCCTAGGAGCTGCCCTAATTGAGTTAGAGAACTGGTAAAGGTGTCATTTTGCAGCATTTTTCATGCTCTTTCCAGTAATAGACAAAAAACATAGCTTCTAATTAATAATGTTTTTCAATATTTTGATTTAATTTTATTTTTTTTTACAAAAATACATAATTGAAAATTTTCAAAATATTTCCATAACTACTTCATACTATTGTAAATCACATGGCAAAATATAAATTTGGACTGATGATGGGTTCATTGTTAAAAAAAAATTTATTCTGGACTCTTGTTTTTCGTTAATGGCCCTAGTTTGACCAAACTGACCTTTAAGGTAGTGCGTCAGTAGAGGACCGTATACATAGGCCTAGATGTCTGTACAATAATTCAGACTGGAGCCATTGTTGAGATGATGTAGCCTGCATTGTTACCTTCTAAGGCTTTGTGTGCCTACAGCATTATTGTGCACTGGTTTTAGTGCAAATCAATTGTTACCTCTATGTTGACCAGTCTGTATCTATTATATTTAATAGTTCATTTTCAAGTAAATTTATACATTGAAGGACAATTTAGAAGTGGTTTTTGGATAAATATGGAACCAAGTGAAAAGTGCAGTGCTGTAAGAGTGCAGTGTTGTAATCCATTGAAGAAGTCAAATCATTTTATTAGAGACAGAAAGAAACTGAAAAATGTCACAACATGGATGCCCAAATTATTTCCTCAAATACCAAGTGGTGCCAAGATTTGTGATAAATGTAGGAAAGATGTAACCAAATTGAAAAATACACCAGAGCCCATCAGTGATGAAAGTATTTGAAGAATCTTCTGGAACAGAGATAATCATCTGAGACCAAGACCCTGACTTCACTCCAACTGCAGTAGCTGTTAAAACATTTAACACAACACTTCAAGAACTAGGTGAGTCCCCAATTGACAAGAGAAAACTTAACATCTAGGCATTACGTCAAATCAAAAGCGAAGAAAATCTCATCAATGACACGTGAACTTTTTGTTGCTTCCGAAACTTCTTTGTCAGATACTGATGAATCCAGTCTTGAAAATCTTAAAAAGAAACTTTAAAAATTCTATAAGTAGAGCAAAAATATTATGATTCTTACAAGTTTACCTGAAAAGTGGAGTGTCAGGAAAATAATGAGGGAATTTAATGCTCCTAATTACATGGTTCGGCAGTCCAAAAAAAATTTTGAAAGGGAAAGGATTCATGGAAGGTCCAAACCCAAAACCAGGGAAGTGTTTACCAACGGAAACTGGCAAAACTGTACATTCTTTTATTGAAAATGATGAAGTTAGCAGGGCAGTGCCAGATTGTGTGACAGTCACAGAAACGAGTGGAAATAAAACAAAAATATCAAAAAGACTTATTTTGGGTAACCTTAAAGAAGCTTACAAGCATTTTAAGGGCAAGTTTCCTAACATAAAAATAGGTTTCTCTAAATTTGCTGAGTTGAGACACAAAACATTGTGTATTAGCTGGCCGGAGTGGCACACACACTGTCTGCATGTGCACAACTCACCAAAACATAAAATTAATGATGGAAAATGCCAAACTAAATACAGTAACAAACAGCAGTTTAAACAATTATAAGCAGTGCATTGCAAAAATGCTTTGCAACCCATCATCAGTTGATTGCAACATGGGAAACTGTGAATACTCTCCAGGAGAAACTGTCACACGTAAAATTTTAAGAGACTCTTTTTCATTAAAACTTAATTGAACAAGTTCAGTTCCGACAGTGGATGTCAGTTGACTGATGTAATCTAGAAATTGTTCAGAAAACTTCTGAAGAATTCATAGATTTATTTTGTAGTAAGGTGTCTACTTTGATTCGGCATGACTTCATTGCCAAGCAACAACGAACATTCCTTAACTTCACAAGAGCAAACCTGATGGAATCTGAATTTGTTGTCATATGTGATTTTTCAGAAAATTATAGTATAGTTCTACAGGGTGAAGCTCAGAGTTTCCACTGGACAAGACAACAGATTACCATTCATCCTTTTGTTATATATTACAAACAGGAAGACAAAATTGAGTATATGAGCTTTGTCATTGTTTCTGATTGCCTGGAGCACAATACAGCTGTGGTTTACACCTTTCAAAAGAAGCTAATTTCATATCTAACAAATAAATTTCAAGAGAGTCCAAAAAATATACGCTATTATTCTGACAGTTCTGCTGCTCAGTATAAAAATAAGGAACACTTCCCGAACCTTTGCCTTCAACATAAAAGCTGAGTGGCACTTTTCAGCCACAGCACATGGGAAAGGGCCTTGTGATGGAGTAGGGGTACAGTAAGGAGACTGGCAGCTCGTGCAAGTTTGCAAAGGCCATACTAAAATCAGATCCAAACCGCACAAGATTTATTTGAGTGGGCAGTAGATAATATCACAAATGTTGATTTTGCATATTCCACTCAAGAAGACTACGCTGCTTCAGAAATATCCTTAAAAAGCAGACTTGAAGAGGCATTGACAATCAAAGGAACACAGCAATTTCACGCTTTCATTCCCAACACTACATCAAAATTAATAGTCAAATACTTCTCAGGTGATACGCAGAGTTGGGAGAGGGAAGTACATCACCAGACAAACTGAAGTTACAAGATGTATCAGGCTATGTCACCACTGTATATGGCAGAAACTGGTGGCTTGGGTACATTTTAGAAAAAAACGAAGAACTTGATGAAATGAAAATAACTTTTCTTCATGTGGACCAGCTAAGTCATTCTCTTATCCTGCACATGCAGATGTCCTGTGGGTGTCAGTTGTGGATGTTCTCACAAAAGTGAATCCATTTACTCCGACAGGGAGAACATAAGTTCTTAATGAAAGTGATGTAAACCAAACCCAGTCAGCTTTATTAAAATGTAATATGTGAAGTTCCAAGACAATTTATTGGGAAACTGATTTCAACTCAAAACTTAATTTTTGTCTCAGGTTAGTGTTAATGTATATTTTATAGAAAGTTGTTTCAAAATTATTGTTAGTACTTATTGTGTTAAATTTAGCTATGTACAGATACCTGTTACTCAAAAACAAGCATTACATATTTAATTTGTTTAATATTTCCATTCCCAACATAATAGGCCAGATCTATTATGTAAATGCTTGTACTTATTCATAATTTATTTCAGTTTGTAGTTAAATGCTCAATTTCTTGTTTTTCTTATATCGGTTAATGTACTGTTGGCGAAGTTGTATGAAATTAAAATAAGCAATCAACTTAATTATAAAATATGCTGATTAGTTTTGGTTTTGATATTTCTAATACATTTTTTACTTACCTTTCAGTATATTTTAAAGGAGTTCCTGTTTGTTAAAGGTCAATTTGGTCAAACTAGGGCCGTTAGTGAAAAACAAGAGTCCGGAATATTATTTTTATTTTTTTATTTTTATTTTTTTATTTTTATTTTTTTTTTTTTTTTTTTTTAACAATGAACTTATCTTCCCAGATTTATATTTTGCCATGTGATTTACAGTAGTATGAAGTAGTTGCGGAAATATTTTGAAAATTTTCAATTATGTACTGTTTACAAAAAAAACTAAAATTAATCAAAATATTGAAAAAGGTTATTAATTAGAAGCTATGTTTTGTTGTATATCCCTGGAAAGAGCATGCAAAATGCTGCAAAATGACATCTTTCCCAGTTCTCCAGCTCAAATAGGGCAGCTCCTAGGACAATTAAAAAATGTCCATTCACACATTTTTGGCTGTTTTTTTGAAAAGTTTACATAGCCATATTTCGGGAATGGTTTGTGATAAAAAATTGAAATTTGGTATTTTTCTTAGTTTCAGTGCTACTATAAGCATACCAACTTTCAGCAAAATCTGAGAGGGTGAGGTAAAATAGGTGTGTTAATTTGACATTGAATAATCAATTTTACACTTTTTTTTTTTTTTCTTCCTTCCCCTTCAACCCTTCTACGTGAAGAAGGAGCCACTGGCTCTGAAAGTTTGCCTAATTATAATCTGTTGCGCGTGCGTGCGTGCGTGCGGGCGCGCGCGCGTGCTGCTGCCACTTGGTGAGTAGATTTTTCTTCGGTCCTATTATCTTTTTACTAAGTAAATTCTATTTAAGTCTTTTATTATTGTTTACAGGAATAGTTGTTGCTACACATACTTCATATACCTTGTTCTACAAATCCTTCTGACTGTACCTTATGTTCTGCCTTCATATCATTCATTATAGAACTCTTATTTGTATTATCACCCATTTCATCAGTAAGCTAGCGAACACTTGGTAACATAATCAATTTTACACTTTTTTTTCTTCCAACCTTGGTTGCTGCTGATGCCACCGCTTCTCCTCTCTTGCCAATTAGTTCATATTTCCACATCAGGTACCCAAATAACCATCACAGATTGTGATGAAATTGTGTATGAACAATTGACATGTGCCCAATGAACATTGGTAGAGTTCCACAATTATTAATTCAGTACTTACAAGTATATAGTCATATTTGTTTGACCCTGTAGTGTAGCTATCAACAGTGCACCTGTAAGTTTTCGGCAAATTTGAGACAAAATATCTCCAGTAATATATTCTTGGAAGAAACAAAAGTAGGCTATCGTCTACAACTATTTGTGTTCTTTTTAACCAAAATAATAATAAAAATATTCCTGGGTGATTTGAATCAGTCGGCCCCCAAAAACTGCTTGCAAGAAATGTGAAGTTTAGCTTTTTATACCTCCAGAAGTAATTGCGGGATACACTTGAAGCCTTGCACGTAATAAGTTACCAATACAAGGTCTTGTATTATAAAATTTGACTCTCCTAATGCTTTCGAGTAGTTTACAAATTGAGGACAAATTATCAGTTTTTCTAAAAGCCCCAAAAATCGCTGTTTTTGTCCCACTTGTACAAAAAGTGTCTTCTGCAAACTCTTAAACAATTTTCATGAGAAAGATCTTGTTCTAAACCACCTAAAAATTATATTTGACTTTGCAATGCAAGCATATGAGGCACTAAAAAACAATGACAACATGGAGGTGCATTGAAAACGGGTCCATATTACTCTGGTACTAAAATCTGGCATTTTATTATGTTCTACAGTTGTTCAGTAATCTCTGGGGAAGGCGGTAACAGAAGTCTTGATGACTAGGAACTGAGATAAAGACCGAATAACTCAAAAAAAAGGATCTCTCTTATCTTGACTCATTGTGACATATTTGTCTGTTTTTCTGCTAGAACTACACAATCAAACTGATTATAAACTTAACAACTTGACTCTGCATTACCAAGGCAGAAGGAGATAGCGATAGTAAAAATGTTGCCAAACAGCTACAGCATGTGTTGTATAAATAGCTAGCAGGTTCTGAATCACTGTCATGTTGTGTAAATTTTGAGGTAGTTCCCTATAATATTACGGTCATTTTTTGGAATGTATCTGTGTTACAGAAAATAATTAGTAAGTATAATGATGTTGATGTATTAGTTTAACTGTGGTTTAAAATACACCATATTTTGTATTAGCATAGTTTGTAGTTAATGTGGAACTCTAGTTTAAACATGAAAAGTTTTATAAATGTGTTGGTATTTGTCCATGGTGGCTTAACCAATGGTGGTTACTTTTTGAGAAAAACTATTCTGTCAGCTGGACATCAGTGATGGGATTGTTTGGGAGCAAATTTTGATAAGACAAGCCCCAAAAAATTGTACTTCTCAAATATGGTTACCTCTAATAATTTGAGTCACAAAACAGAGCTATTTTTCATTGGATTCCTTATTCCACCTCATTTTTTATAAAAAGAATTTTGAGCTGTATGCTATAGAGGTGCCAAAAAAGTGCTAAACAATTGTAGAATGCAGTAAAATATCAGCTTTAATTTGCTTACCAGTGGAATATGGGCCCATTTTCGATGCACTTCCACCTTGTTTTTAGCACATTATATGCTTGCATTGCAAACCCAAATTTAGTTTTTTAGGTGGTTTAAAAAAGTTGCAGGTGGCTCTCTCTCTCTCTCTCTCTCTCTCTCTCTCTCTCTCTCTCTCTCTCTCTCTTTCTTCTCCTCTTTTTTTTATTTATTTATATATATATGTGCACCAAAAGCAGCCATTCCTGGTATTTTTAGAAAAATCAGCATTACCCTCAGATTGTAAACTACCAGAAAACAGTAGGAGAATGAAATTTTATTTCTAAGATCTTGTATTGATGAGATTTTGCATGCAAAATTTCAGGATTACCCCTCAGTTACTTCTGTAGGTACAGGGTGGGTAAGGGAATGATCCCTAACCCTAAAAGTTAATAAAAGAAACACTGGAAATGCTAGAAAACATTTATTACTGCAATAAAATACAGTTGAAGTTTGGCTTTATTAAGTTTTGAACGTAAAATTGTGCAAGCGGCGCCCCTTGTCAATACACAGCTGCAGCCGGTTTCTTAAGTTCTGCATAACTATTTGGAGCATCCCTTCAAGGCTCCCCTGGGTATTTGGGTGGTGTTTATAAACTTCAGCTTTAAGATAATTCCAAAGAAAGAAGTCACATTGATTTAAATCGGGCAAGTGTGCAGGCCATGGAATGTTGCCGAACTGTGAAATCAAATGATCGGCAACGATTTCTCTCAAAACATTCATCGAATTTCAAGCAGTGTAGGTCATGGCACCATCCTGCTAAAACCAAACAAGCCTCATACGCATTTGGTGAAGCTGCAATTCAAAAATGTTGTGGGTCGTGTTCACATACTGTCCACTATTGACGGTAACAGCATGGTTGTTCTCCTAAAAAAGTAAAGTCCAGTGATTTCCTCAGCACTGACTGCACACCAAACTGTGATCTTATCACTGGGGAGGGGGTCTCATAAATTTCCCCAGGATTCACAAAACTCCAGTTACGCCTAACAACACGTCCAGAAATGTGAAAGTGCATCTTGAGCATTTTCAATAAAGTCTTCACAGGGGAGTCATCAATTTTGGTAGTTATGTTGTGACAGTTCTTGACTGATCGTCTTTTTATATAGATGAAAAATAAGGACTTTGTGAAGAATCCGACACATAGTATGGCTATACAGTGACATGGACGATGCGTGCTTGTGAGCAGAATGTGTAGGGAACAACGACACTGACCTTATATGCTCGCTGTTTTCAGGAGCTGCATCAGTCTCTGTGCTCAAACTCTTTTCCCTAAAACTGCCACATTGATGAAAGTTCTCTACCCACAACAGAATCGGTTTTTGGTTGAAAATAAGGTTTCAAAGAGGAGTTCGCTATGCAGTATGCATAAGTTCGCTGTATTCAAATTATAGACTGGTTTTTTGAAAGTAGGTTTTGACAGCAAAAGTACATCGTTCATTCCACCACGCCATTTCTGCAACACACAGCAGACCTAACATAAATGCCCATAGCCACTGTGACCTTGGAGCCCATCTCCATTCTTCCATTGTCCTTCTTTCTTCAAGTTACCAACTTAAAATTAAGGATTATTCCCAGCCCCATCCTGTGAAAGGTGGTCACTTCAATTCTCTCCACCCTTCCCCAACTTTCCCCTCCCATCTACATATATAATCCGCTAGCCACCAAGCGGTGTGTGGCGGAGGGCACAATTCGTGTAGAAGTTATATTCCCCCCCTCCCTCTGTTCCACTCGCGGATCACACAAGGGAAAAATGACTGTCTGAACACCTCAGTACGAACTCTAATTTCCCTTATCTTTGAATGGTGATCATCGCGCGATTTGAAAGTTCGTGGTATAAGATATGCTCTAGATACTCAGTGGAGATCGGATTCTGGAATTTAGTGAGCAGCCCCTTCCATTTAGCACGCTGTCTATCTTCAAGTGTGTGCCACTTAAAACTTTCTGAGATTTGTAACGCTCTCATGATCGCTAAATGTACCAATTACAAATCTTGCCTTTCTTCTTTGGACCTTCTCAATTTCTTGAACCAGACCCAACTGGAAAGGGTCCCATACAGATAAACAATACTCTAAGTCTGGACGAACTAATATATTGTAACCTATTTCCTTTGTTGAAGGACTGCATCACTTCAGTATTCTGCCAATAAACCACAATCCAGAGTTCGCCTTACCCGTTACTTGTGTAATCTGATCATTCCATTTGAGATCATATTGAATAGTCACACCCAGATACTTGACGGATGTTACCATTTACAAAGACTGGGCATATATTTTGTACTCATACATTAATGGGGATTTTTGCCTTGTTATATGCAGTAGGTTACACTTACTAATAATGAGAGATAACTGCCAGTCATTACACCATGCATTTATTTTCTGCAAATCCACATTGATTTGTTCACAACTTTTGTGTGATATGCTACTTTCCTGTAGACTACAGCATTATTGGCAAACAGTCTAATGCCGTTGCAATACCATGAAACAAATCGTTTATGTAAATCGTAAGAAGCAGCGGACCTATTACGCTGCCCTGGGGCACACCTGAAGCTACGTTTGTTTCTGTTGAAGTCACCCCATTCAGGACAACATACTGCTCCCTGCCTGTTAGAAAACTTTCTATCCAACTGTATATGTCATCGGATAGACTGTAAGCGCGCACTTTTTGGAGCAAGCAACAGTGCGGAACTAAGTCAAACGCCTTTCAAAAGTCGAGCCTGTTGTATATCGTGCACAGAGTGCCAGCTGTGTCTCGCGTGACCGTTGTTTCCTAAAACCATGCTGGTTTCTGCAGATGAGTTTCTCAGTCTAGAAAGGTCAATGTGTCTGCACACACATACGTTGCGTGATTCTACAACAAATCGATGTCTGTGAAATTGGCCAGTAATTATGTGCATCTGATTTTCTAGACTTTTTATAGCTTGCTGTGACCTGGGCTTTATTCCAGTCCCATGGAACTTTCCGCTGTTCCAATTACCTTTGATAAATGATGGATAAGAATGGTGGTATATTTATAACATGGTCACCATATAATCTTAGGGGGATACCATCTGGGCCAGATGCCTTCCTGGCGTCTTAAGGATCTTAACTGTTTCACAATCCCAGATGCACTGAACATATGTCAGCCATCCTTGCATTTGTTCAATAGTGGAAAGGGGGAATGGTGCTGCAGTCATCTACCGTAGAAGAGTTTTTGAAAGCTAGGTTTAGAATTTTGGCCTTCCGTTTATCATCATCAGTTACATTACCCATACTGTCAGCAAGAGAAGGTATTGAATTACTTGTAGAGTTCATAGATTTTATGTACAACCAAAATTTTTTGGGTTATTTTTAGAATCTGCAGATAAAATATTGCTTTCAAATTTGTTATAAGAATATCTCACTGTCCTTCTGACAGCTGCTTTCAGTTCACATAATTTCTGTTTGTCAGCGGGGCAGTGACTACATTTAAAACAACTGTGCAAAATTCTCTGCTTTCTCAGCAACTTCATAATATGTTTGTTGTACCAAGGTGGATCCTTTCCCTCCCCTATGTTTTTGCTAGGCACATACTTCTCTAGCACATGGTGGACAATACCTTTAAATTCCGACCAAAGAACTCGATATCTTTGTGTCCTGCGGAAAATGCTTGGAGCTGACTATGAAGATATTCATTAATACTTTTATTGACATAGAAGCCACAACGACATTGTGGTCGCTAATACTTTCTTCTAGATTAACTTCTCAAAAAAGATACGGTGTGTTTGTCACCAAGATATCTAATATGTTCGCATCTCGAGTTGGTTTTCTAACCAATTGCTCAAGGTTGTATGTTGAGACCGCTGCTAGAATAACTTCACACGAATCTTTGCTTCTGCCCCCTGTGATAAATGTGTAATTTTCACAGTCAATGGATGCCAGAATAAACTCTCCACCTATAACTAATGGATAATTTGGATATTTACTTCCTATATACTCAAGACTTTCCCTGAAACATTCTGTGATGTTTGTTGCGGTTGCTGGTGGTCTATAAAAACATCCTAATACAATGGTCAAGCCTTGTCTGATTGACAGCTTTTCACAGTCTGACCCAGTGTTGATCTCAGCTGCGTTTAAACAGCTTGTAACTGCTATGAACGCACCGCCTCCCATAGCATCAGTCCTATCCTTCCTAAACATTGTCCAGTCAGAGTTCCAAATTTCCCTGCTTATTATGTCTGTTTTCAACCAGCTTTCGGTACCTAATACAATATTGGCATTGCTACTGTTTATTTCAGAGAGTAACTCGGGGATCGTGCTACAGACATTTCAGCAATTTACTAACCTGAGATAAAGCATATTTAAATCCCGCCCCGCCCCTCCCCTTTCCCGCAAAGTTTTGAATTTTGATTGAAGAACTTGCAGAAGTTTTGCCACTCTATTTGTTAAGTTACATAGTTTTTTTGCTTTCTTCATATTTGTTCTTGCCTGTGGTGAAATAAACTTATTCTGAAGAGTTAGGTAGTTCCCATACTTCTTTATGCCCTACTGTTTTCAGTAAGCATTTAAAAGAAGTTTGTTCATCTATTTACCACTGATTGACTAATGGTTTTTCGTCTCATTGTTTCAGTCCTATGATAATTTTACTATTGATTCCTAAATATAATTTTTCTTTTTTTTTCTAACTAGACTCTGGGTGAGCCCATAAAGATGAGGCGTCAGGAATTCGAACAGCGCTCTTGGGTACTAGAGGAATTTGGAGCGGCCCTTCAGTTAACTCGGAAGGCAGTAGATCAGTGGCGAGCTGGAGAAGAGCGATATAACCATTTGGCGGAAGCTGATATGCAGCAGGTTGAGCAGAAAGTTGAACAGTGCCACAGATGGTTAGAGGAGAAGAGGTCCCAACTGGCTTCAACACCACGTACTCAAAATCCACCAATTACTGTTGCACAGATTAGGCAAGAGAAGCAGGTAAAAAGTCATTTCAAATTCATAACATAATAAATAAATAAAAATGGTTTAATGTTGTTTTTCCACATACGAGTGTAATCCATATTTAAAGTATCACTTTTATTTCCTTGCAGGCTTTTGACAGTGCTGTAAGTCCGGTACTGAACAAACCAAAACCCAAAGTGGAGCCGCCGCCGCAACAGAATAAAGAGGGTGAAACCAAAGATGCTCAGGGTGATAGTTCGAAAACAAATTCCCAGAATGAGCAGACGGAGGAAAAGATGGATGTAGAATAAATTGCAATAGATTGCATTCTAACATGGCATTAAATATGACGCGTTCATTTAAAACTGATAACTTTATTTATTATTGCAGTGAGTTAATGCAATAAAGTTGTCAAGGTGAATATGTTGGTGACTGTTAAGAAATGCGAGAGGTTAAACATAACAAACTGACACAGCTGCTGATGCAGTTGCACGCTTGACAGTAGTTTCACATTGTGTCGGCTCCTAACATCTTCAGGAATTTAAATATCACATTACGTGTGTTGTTCCTGTGAATTGCTGTAAAGAAGTCATTGCTCCAATTCAGGGTACCTGTTAATACAACAACTGGTGCCCTTGTATATGAAGTCAGTATTGTTGCACATTATTCCTGCAAGAATGTTAATTGTTCTGAAGACGTCTCATAAATGTTTTTTTGTAAACATAAAGAGTGTCCATCTGTGTTTGTGCAGTTCGGCTGTTTGCATATGTTTCGCATGCAACTGAAGCTATCCAATTGCTTTCTTCCCATTGTTCCTTAAGCCACTTCATTTTTTCTGTGTAGTAGGAGGCCTACCACTTAAACCAGGTGCATAAAACTTTAGAAACTGTTTGATTTTATCTAATAAGTTACTGCATCTGAGCAAACTGAACATAATGCATTTAAATATTATAATAAATTGCAGTGAAATTTGTTGTAAATGTGTTTTTTGTTTGTTCTATTACCTACTGCTGAGTCGTATATTCAATTTCCAGCAAATCTCCTTTTTGAAGTATTCAATTCAAAAACAGATCTGAAAAGATGGTTTATTGGCAGCTTTGAACATAGTTTCAGGATATCGATTTTGTGAAAAGATGGGTTCAACATCTTTGATTGGGTCTATGGACAGTAAATAATGAAGGTAAGGGTTCAGAGGGCTAAGGTCAAGGGAAAAAGATATAAGAAGGCAGTTAGCAACAAGATTAACCCAGCTGGGAAAGAGTAATTACATTTTTGTGAAGAATGGAGAATCAAAATGTCTGTAACAATTAGAAAGAGTTGTTTTCCTTTAGGACTAGGTCACGTTTGATTCTGTTGAAAATGAATGGATCTCTCAAACCTTGTCACTTAAGAAATCGTGGAACTCCTAGTGTCCCCTTTTGCTGTAGGTTCTGTATTTCAAGCCAAGTGCAGAAGCTGATTCATTGCATTTTCCTTATTTATTTCTCCACCTAGGAGTGAAGATTTGGAAGTGAGTCTTCCAAAACTTAAGATATGTGTGTCTTTGGCTTCCTGTTCACGGCTTCGTACTCATTTCTTACTCAAACATGAAGCCCTCCACTTTCATAAAGTTATGAGATCCACCTATAACTTTCATATTTGGCATATTTGTGGTCTCTGTGGTAGTCCTGTTAAAGATACAGTAAACTCTAATGAAGTAAAAGAAAAGTAACATGTAAAAGCCTGCTGTGATTTCTACCAACAGATTACAAGTTTGATATTGTTCAGCTTGTGCCTCACATCAGTTTGAATGTCGTTCATCATAAGTGTCTCCTTCATGTGAATTTGTGCACCTTGTCATTTTTTGGTAGGTTCGTATTGATAACACCAAGTCTAGTCACACACGAGGTCTGCATTTTTTATTCCAATCAAATCATGGCAGACATCCACGTATCATTTTTGTTTGGGAGTCAAGGTGTGTGTGACAAACTCTACATGCACTTTACTCTTTTTCAGAACATTTCTAGAGAATGTCTTGAACACTTGATGTAAAAGGGTTGCTCTGTTGAGATTTGTTGTGTAATACAGCCAAATGTCCACTGTCTAACACTGCCTGCTCGCAACTGACTGGTCAAACAACTGTTGGTCAAACAAACAACCATTGTTCAGCTTAGAGCTAATGCTGCCTCTATAATTACTGCTCTGGTGTTGCTTACAGATCAGGAATAAAATAAGTCTTGGAACTTTGTGGATGGACTATGTATTTTGCCTCCCAAGCTGTTGCTATCTTAAAGTAGATGATGTGCCAGCTTACATTTGCCTGTAACTCATTGTAGGTTCTGAAGTAATTTGGTTGATACCTTTATGACAAAAAAGTTAAGCAAATGTGTGTACAGTTAGTTGTGTTATGTGAAAATGAAAGAAAGAAATTATCACAGTGCAGTTAATAAAACTTGCCATTGAAAACATTTGTGCTGTGAGGTAATAAACTGAAATTTATGGGGGTTGTACTGTTCTTATTGGTGGTTGTGTGGAACCTTGTGTATCTATAGATGAAGATCTAGCTGCCTTGGGCTTGGAAAAGAATCTGTAGTTAGACAGCTATTCTTAGAAATGAATGAAACAGAGTGCAGTTTAACAATGAAGCATTCATTGATCTGCCAGCATCTTTGTTTTACAAAACTATGAAATCAATAGAAAGCATCAAACTTGGCTCAGTTGAGAAGACAGAGGTTGCAAGACGAAGTTAATCTGTTTGAATATTTGGGGCAGGAATCGGACAATGATCCTTGATAACCTTTGTTTCTTTTTTTTATATATATATAAAAAGTATTTTGATGAGGATTGTGTCATCAGTAATTGCAGAAACACATGCCAGATCGCCAAGTGAAAGCTACTTCTTCCACAGATGCCGAATTTTGCTTTCCAGAATTCAAACTGCCCCATTTTTTCCACACTGTGTCTAGCATGAAGTACTTTCACTGCAAATTTTGCAACGATAAGAAATTAACAGCCCTATCAACTTAACCATGTGGTTATTTTCTTCTGTGGCAACTTTCAGTAGTTTTAAAATATCTTTGTGATATATATGTTGTAGATGCCATAGTAATTTACGAATGTGGAATCCTCCTTTAACATTGACTTTTTTCTCATTGCCGTTATAAATTTGTCAGTATTATTAGTTACCTTTAGGTGATCACCAGCATTCCAATGGGCAGAGAACTCATGAAGTGTAACTTAGTGTGAACGAACAGTTAGAGATTTAGATGCACTCATTGTATCCAAAGACATGCAAGCCACATACAAAAAAACATCTGGAACATGCTGCTGTTCCAGCAGTAGGCATAAAAGTGAATTGACACATTGGTATGTGCAACTGATGAAGCTCCCATTGGGCCTATGATAACATATGGTAGTCTACATCATGTCCACTCAAGAATGGGAAGAGATGCTAATGTCATTTCAGATTTATTTCATACTCATCTGAGCTTCACATAAACTATTGTACAGTCTAAAACTTACCGAATGTAAATTAATACATTATTTCTTCTTCACATTTTTTAAAACAAATATGCTTGCTTGACTAGTCATTTTGTATTGACAAGGATGAATAGTGATAAGTAATTTGATACACTGTCAAAAAAAAATTAATACTACTTCAAAATTGTGTGGCAGAAGATCAAAACTAGTTCCCTTTTCTCTATGGGAAGCAAAGATTGTATTAAAGATTAACTCCGACAAGATTGGATTATTTGTTGCCCCCACCTCACCTCAACCCTGCTGAAACATTCCATGTGACACACAAAATTCAAGCTTTCACAACCAACGGTTGCTTCTGCAGGAAAGAGGGAAGGAGAGGGAAAGACGAAAGGATGTGGGTTTTAAGGGAGAGGGTAAGGAGTCATTCCAATCCCGGGAGCGGAAAGACCTTAAAGGGGAAAAAAGGACAGGCACACACACACACACACACACACACACACACACACACACACACACACACACAGACAGACAGACAGACAGACAGACAGACAGAGAGAGAGAGAGAGAGAGAGAGAGAGAGAGAGAGAGAGAGAGAGATTTGTAAAGGCAAAGAGTTTGGGCAGAGATGTCAGTCGAGGCGGAAGTACAGAGGCAAAGATGTTGTTGAAAAACAGGTGAGGTATGAGCGGCAGCAACTTGAAATTAGC
This sequence comes from Schistocerca gregaria, assembly GCF_023897955.1. NCBI lineage: Eukaryota > Metazoa > Arthropoda > Insecta > Orthoptera > Acrididae > Schistocerca > Schistocerca gregaria. The sequence goes on along the minus strand of NC_064922.1, from coordinate 381,808,256 downwards.
GGAGGTCAGGCCTGGCGGATACCGAGAAGAGAGGATATACTGAAGGGCGAGTTCCCATCTCCGGAGTTCGGATAGGTTGGTGTTGGTAGGAAGTATCCAGATAACCCGGACGGTGTAACACTGTGCCAAGATGTGCTGGCCTTGCACCAAGGCATGTTTAGCCACAGGGTGATCCTCATTACCAACAAACACTGTCTGCCTGTGTCCATTCATGCGAATGGACAGTTTGTTGCTGGTCATTCCCACATAGAAAGCGTCACAGTGTAGGCAGGTCAGTCGGTAAATCACGTGGGTGCTTTCACATGTGGGTCTGCCTTAGATCGTGTACACCTTCCAGGTTACAGGACTGGAGTAGGTGGTGGTGAGAGGGTGCATGGGACAGGTTTTACACCGGGGCCGGTTACAAGGGTAGGATCCAGAGGCTAGGGAAGGGGGTTTGGGGATTTCATAGGGATGAACTAAGAGTCTACGAAGGTTAGGTGGACGGTGGAAAGACACTCTTGGTGGAGTGGGGAGGATTTCATGAAGGATGGATCTCATTTCAGGGCAGGATTTGAGGAAGTCGTATCCCTGCTGGAGAGCCACATTCCGAGTCTGATCCAGTCCCGGAAAGTACCCTGTCACAAGAGGGGCACTTTTGTGGTTCTTCTGTGGGAGGTTCTGGGTTTGAGGGAATGAGGAAGTGGCTCTGGTTATTTGCTTCTGTACCAGGTTGGCAGGGTAGTTGCAGGATGCAAAAGCTGTTTTCAACACACGCACACACACACACGCACAAAATTTCGAGCCTTCACAACCCACGGTTGCTTCGTCAGGAAAGAGGGAAGGAGAGGGAAAGACGAAAGGATGTGGGTTTCAAGGGAGAGGGTAAGGAGTCATTCCAATCCTGGGAGCGGAAAGACTTACCTTAGAGGGGAAAAGAGAACTGGTATGAGCGCGCGCGTGCGTGCGTGCACACACACACACACACACACACACACACACACACACACACACACACACGTACGTACGTCTGCTTGTGTCTTTGTGTGTGTGTACACCTATCCTTTTTTCCCTCTAAGGTAAGTCTTTCCGCTCCCAGGATTGGTATGACTCCGTACCCTCTCCCTTAAAACCCACACCCTTTCGTCTTTCCCTCTCCTTCCCTCTTTCCTGGCGAGGCAACTGTGGGTTGCTAAAGCTCGAAATTTTGTGTTTGTGTGGTTTTTATTTTTTTATTGTGCCTATCTACCAGCGTTTTCCCGTTTGGTAAGTCATGGAATCTTTGTTTTTAATATATATAACACACAGTGCACATCTACACCCCAACTTATTTTGTAAAATATTGCATGATTGGTAGTAGCTACCAACACTACAAGAACTGCCCAAAATAAAAATTAAATGAAATTTGACAGAATACCTCAGTTCATGAAGACTGTTGAGCCACCTGATATGACTGTATGGTATACTAATTTTCAATTTGTAGATGAGAAAGACTTTCTCCGAAGGAGCTTCATCCTTCAGAAATAATGTCAAGGGCTGTAACAACATCTATGGAGATATCAGCCTCTCTCCCTCTCTCTCTCTCTCTCTCTCTCTCTCTCTCTCTCTCTCTCTCTCTCTCTCTCTCTCTCTTTCTAAGTTTGTCCTGGGTTTAGTACAGCTTGAAATTTTGATATACTTTCAAATATGTTGAAGAACTAAATTGAGTTGTCAAGAATTGTAATATGAGCTTACTGAATGTGTGCAAAGTAAATATGCCATTCCTAAAATATCTCAAAAATTGTTACAGCAGCTTAAATGTGAAATGTGTTCATTGTTGTTGGAGTAAAGGCAGTAGTTATTCATTGTTGAGGGGGGGGGGGGTGTATTTAAAAGGACATCCGATGGCAGTTCGAAAATTAGTCTAGTGTTTGGGAGTTCAAGGAAGTATCTTTTTATCTTTTCCCATTCACTACAAGTTGCCAGTTGTTAAGAGTAAAATTATATTGAATAGAAACTGTAGCAAATGGACATATTAGTCCAGTTTCTGTATACTTCTTCATCTTTATTAAATGTCTTTTTTCTGAGTACTGTAACATGATCAAGTAAAGGATATGCCTTAGGATGAGGGCAGCTTACCCCCCCCCCCCCCCCTCCTCCTCCTCCTCCTCCTCCTCTTCCTCTTGTAATGCAATGTGTGTGGTGGAGGGGGGCAGGCTGCTGCTCTACGCAGGCACAGTTGCTACAAGAGGAAAATCAAGAATAAAAGAATAGTCTTTCACAGTTGGTTATAAGGAAGAAATACAATTGTGAAAATGTTGTGGAAATACTAAAGATAACAACTTACTGACTGAAAAAAAAGATACATATGTACAATAACACTAAAAAAAAAACTGTCTTGTTATTGTTTCCCACCTTGATCTCTTGTGTGCATACTGTTGTAATTGGGGAGGACTACAGATCACATTTTAGCATTTGGGTTTAAGGTGTCAATGTTGCTCCAGGTAGACACATTATTTGGTTTAGTCACACAGTGTTAATTTCATAGGTGATAAAACATACTTCTACATATCTAATCTGTAAAAAATTGTGAAGTGCATGTCAGAGAGCACTTCCTATTGTTCCACTTTTAGAGCTGCTTCCCATTTCAGTTGCTTATGGAGCAGAGAACGGGAAAAATGATTGCTTGGATGTTTGTGCATGTGTGCTGTAATTTTTTTTCTCATCTTAAAGATCCCTCTGGAAGCAGTACATAGTGTTGTACTATTTTCATAGTTACTTCACTTTATTCTAGATTTTAAAACTTCGGGTAAGCTTTCACAGAATATTTGACATCTGTGTAAGACTATCAGCCAGTTCATGTTCCTGATCATCTCAATGACAGAAGTCAAAAAATCTTATAACCATACTTGCTGCCCTTCTTTGTATTTATTCAATTTAAAAAAAGCTTTGTAGCTATTTATATAGAAAGACACAGTTTAATTAATGGTATGTTCACATTCAGCCGTGTGTGTGTGTGTGTGTGTGTGTGTGTGTGTGTGTGTTTTCCACATAATTCGCGAGTGAAATTCTAGTAAAAGTACTTCAAAACCCAGTACATAAAGTGCACCCACTCCTGACAAAATTGCACGTAAAATAACCTGGCATTCTTTGGAAATTACATGAGCATGAAAACTGGAATGACATTTAGATCTTACTGCTCTGTGTTTCATTGATGCTGTGGACAAAATGTCAAACTTTTGTGCCCTCATATATTATGCAGTATTGAATACCACTAAGCTGACCTCAGCTTATTTTGTTATTAGCCACTTAACAATTTTGGTGACATTAGTAACACTCAGAAAAGTGGTGATGCAAAAAACTAACTCCCCCCACTCCCCCAAAAAAAAATAGTTATACATTATTAAAAGGACGTTTATAGTGCAATAATATAGGGTTACAAATTTCCCTCATACGCAGATAAATTGAAACGGCATATCTTGGCTTTGAGTTGACTGTAATATTAGGTCCTTCTGATTCACAAATAGAACAAGTAAACCAAAGAGTTGTTGATCTTGTCTCTCTATCCGAATTGAACTAATATAAATCTTTTGGGTTTCCAGTTGAGGGTGCCATTTTGACAAACTCCTTTGGCTGGGAACCTGAGAGCTCCATATCAGAAAGCTAGTAAATGTTCTAGAACACTCATCAGTTCAAGGCATTTCACCTATTCACTCAATTTTACTTGACTTAGTTACAACATTGTACATTTGAAAAAGAAAACGAAAAACGGGAAAGAAAGTGGTCACTGAGAAATTATGTGAATGGGATAGAGATCAGTAGATGTGATCTACATGTACAGGCAAATAATGGTTTTAGAAAAACTGGGTGATTCTTTCAAGAGAAAGAGATTGGCGAATTGAGAAAGTCAATAGTGCATTGGTCCACCTCTGGCTCTTGCAAGCAGTTATTCAGCTTGGCTGTGATTGATAATTGTTGGATGTCCTCCTGAGGGATACCATGCAATATTCTGTCCAGTTGGCATGTTAGATTGTCAGAAACCTGAGCTGGTTCGAGGGACCTGCCCATAATTCTCAATTGGGGGAGGTCATGTGATCTGGCTTGCTGAGGTAGGGTTTGGCAAGAACAAATACAACAAGCAGTAGAATTTTTTGCCATGTGTGGGTGGTTCGTTGTCATGGAAAGCCCAGGATGAATTGCCATGAGTGGCAACAAAACGGTGCATAGACTATTGTTGACATACCAGCAAATAGCAGAAGGGGTCATGCTACAAAAATGGCACCCCAAGCCATTGCTCCTGGTCAGTGAGTCATATGGCTGGCAACAGACAGGTTGGTATCCCACCACTGTCCAAGGCATCTCCAGATATGTCTTTGCTGGTCATCAGGGGTCAGTTCAAAATGGGACTCATCACTGAGGACAATTCTACTCCATTCAATGATATTCCAGGCCGAAGATGCATCAGACAGTGGTGGGATACCCATAGACTGTCACTCGCCATACAGCCCAAAAACCAGGTCTGATGGTCTGGGGGTACCATTTCTGCTCATAGTGTGACCCTTTTGGTTGTCATCTGTGGCAACTGCTTGTTTTGTGCTTATAGTTGCAGCTTAGTTTGTAGATCAGTTTATTTCATAGGTAGCCCTGCCTTGATAGGATAGTAGATGCCAGTGATCATGCTAGAGTCGGTGATTGTAAGAGGATGTATGGAACGAGCCTGGCATGTTGGTATGTTGCAAGTATATAAGCCACAAGGCAAGGGGTGGAATGGGATTGGACAAGGATAGTGTGTAGGTTTTGACGGGTGGCAGAATACCTCTGTGGGAGGAGTGGATAGGATATTCCTCGTTCCTGGGCATGATGAGAGGTAGATGAAACCCTGGTAGAGAATGTAATTCAGTTTCTCCAGTCCTGAGTGGTACCGAGTCACAAAGGGAGTGCTCCTTTGTGGCTGGACGATGGGTGTCTGGGAGGTGGTAGATACCAGGAGAGATGAGGCACAGATCTGTTTCTGTAAGAGGATGGGAGCGTAATTGTGATGTGTGAAGGCCTCCGTGAGACCCTTTGTGTATTTGGAGAGGGACTGATTGTCACTGCAGATGTGATGACTGTTTGGCTAGGCTATATGGGAGGAACATGGTGCAGAATGCATGGCAACTGTTGAAGTCCAGCCATTGATGATGGTGGTAGGTAGATTGATACAGACAGACTGATGTAGCCATCCATGAGGGGGAGGTCAGCATCAGTGAAGGTGGCTTCTTGCGTTGCGTTGCGTAGGACTAGATGAAGCGAATGGGGAGAAAATGTTAAGGTTCTGAAAGAATATGGATAGAGTGTCCTCACTCTTGGTCCAGATTACAAAATTGTCATCAGTGAATCTGAATGAGGTGGGGAGTTTGGGATTCTGGGTGATTAGGAAGGATTCCCTAAGATGGGCCATAAATAGTTTGGCACAGATGACGCCATGCAGGTGCCCATTGCTGTACCATGATGCCACCAAAGATAAAGTAATTGTGGGTGAGAACAAAGTTGTCATTGTGACCAAAAAGGAAGCTGTAGGTGTGGAGTTAGTTGGCCATGAAGCAGCACTCCTTTTATGACTCATTACCATTCGGGACTGGAGAAACAATCACATTCTCTGCCAGGGTTTAGAGTATCTCCTTTTGTTTCCTAAAATGAGGAATATCTGCCCACTATCCTTCCAAACCTTCCCACAGCATTCCACCACCTACCAGACTTACACAGTATCCCCCTCAATTGCAACACCACTCGTGCCCCAACCCCTTGCCTCATTGCCCATACACGAGGGGCAGCTGAGAAGTTTCTAGATGGAGATAGTTACCGTAATGTCTAACACAAACAACCCCACCTACTTTTATGGTGACTCTCTGTGGGTATGAAAGTCAAATTTCACAGCTCCAGCTTTGTTAGTTTTGCCGCAAGGGTGTGTTGTACACCATAGTGTAAGAAAAATGGTGAACATCGAATCAAGAAATGTACTGTGACTGAATATCTTCATTTGATGGGAATAACACCCAAGGAAATTGTGGAGGACATGCGGAATACATTTAAGGACAGTCCTCCGTTGCATGTAACAGTGAAAAACTAGGTGTCTGACTTCAAACGTGGAAGGACTAGTGTGGAAGATGTGCCAAGGAACGGAAGACCTATCACCATTACCACTGATGAAACAGTGACTGCAAATCACAATAAGATTTTGCAGGATTGTCGAACAACATTGAAATCACATTTAGAATGTCCCGTGGGTGTGCTCATGACATGGTTGTGGGTATTTTGGTGATGCGGAAATTTTCATCTTAGTGGGTCCTGAAAGACTTGACTGCAGATCAGAGACGGGAGCATGTCCAGTGTTGTGAAGAAATAGTCTGCCAATTTGAAGCAGATAAAGATGGCTTTCATGCAAGGTATGTGACAGTGGATGAAACATGGGTTCACCATTTTGATCCTGAGACAAAACAATGGAAACATCCTTCATTCCCTACCCTAAAAATATTCTGGGTGCAGAAATCAGCCAGTGAGGTGATGGCCTCAGTCTTCTGGGGTGCAGAAGGAGTAATTGTGGTGAATTACTTGCAGACCAGCATAACTATCAATGCATCATGTTATTGCACTCTCCTATGGCATTTAAGAGAAGAGAGAAGGAAAAAAAGAAAAAGGCACGGAATATTTGTGTGCGGAATTCTTTTGCATCAATACAACACACCGGCACACAAAGCCTTCACAGCACTGTAAACTCTGCATGACTGCAGGTTTGAATTGTTGCGTCAACTGTCATATTCTCCAAATTGGCTCCATCAGACATTTTTCTTTTCCCAAACCTAAAAAGGACCTCAAAGGATGGCAATTTGACATTGATGATGCAGTGATTGACACTATGAACGCTTCATTGAACTCATAATTGAAGACCTTTTATTTGAATTTTTTGCAGAAGTTACCTGAGCATGCTCACAAGTGTATTAGTGTTCATGGGTATTATATTGAAAATTAAATAGGCATTATGATGTTTCTGGTAGTCTTTGTTAGGCTAGAAACTTTTTGACCCCCCCCCTCGTATCTATAATAGACCTAGATGCAAGCATCTCCTAGCCCATCAAAGGCAGGACCACCTGTGAAAGCAACCGTGATCTACAATAAGCTGCTACTACTCTTGCTGTTTTCTGTATGAGGATGGTGAATAACAAGCAGTCTGTCCTCCTGAATGACCACTGACAATTTGTGGGCAAGAGATAGCTGGACCAACCAGTTGCTGAAAATTTTGCCCACACCAGGTTTTCTGGTTTTCTCAATTGCTCAGGTGAAATAGTCCCTGCAATAAATCCTATATCCCATAGGAACTTGACACTAACTTCTGTAGCCCCTCTGGCTGAACCTTCACTAGTCCTCATCCTCCACTTCCTACCCCCTTTCCTGCTCATGCTCCAGCGCAACACTCTCCTGTATTCTACTAAGAAACCCACTAGTTCTTTTCCCCTTCACTGCTTCTCCCCTTTTCCATCCCCGACCCCAATCCCACTCAAAAGTTTCCGATTGCACCTAGCAGCAATACCCTGTTCCCACCACGTCCCTACATGCTCCCACAAGCAGCACTACACTTCCCCAACACACCCTGTTATCTTCCCCTTTCCTGTCCCATGCCACAACTCAACGTCTTCTCTGTATGGTGAGTAGTAGTCTATTCTTTTCGTAGTATTGTTGTTGTTATTGTTCCATCCTGGACTTTCCATTGTTTAATAATTTTTTTAATGTGATTCAAGAGCATGGGCTGTAGTCTTACTTTCATGTTGTGGTCATAAGAAGTGTCCAATTGAATATTAGTCATTAAAGTTTTAAGCATTTGAGATGACCTGAACTAACAGGTTATTACTAACACTCAGGCCATGTCCATTGGAGTTGAAAAAAGAGAAACCTTATTAGTTAAAGAAAGAGTAATTTGACAGGTACCTGTTCAATCAGTATTTAGGATGCATGTAATTATTAATACAGAAATAAGCATTTGAAAGACCATGGTAACTCTAATGTCTATTGTGGAATTGTTAAAAATTATCCTAATGTTCATGGAGATTGAAACTGAAAATTTCTGAGCTGATAAATGGGGCAGTGCACTTTCATACTGTTGTCCTCATCCAGGTCACTTACATAGGATAGGGAAAAGGGCTAAGCAAACGTATGTGGTGCTTCTACAGTATAGACAAACAAGTTGTTTCTATATTAGGGCAAACGATAAAAGCTACAAATTTCGCTGTTGTAGATACTGACAACTGGATAGTAATTAATGTTATCTCTGATTAAGTTTCAAAGAAATGCCAAGGATTTGCTAGGTTGAAAACAGCAAGTTTCTCTTTTAAGAGAAAGTGACACATGATATGCTGAGCATACATTAGTCAGCTGAAGATTATAAATTGTAAGGTTACCTGTGGTCTCCTGCATATAAACAGTGACATCATACCAGATGTAAAACCTTTTAATGCATCTATCAGGAATGGTGACAATCTTTGAAAGGAGAGGAACAGAGTTCTTACCTATTTCATGATCAAGTAAGGCAAATGTAGGAACTGCAGAAAACAATGGCTGCCCCCAAGCTGCACTTAGATGGTATGCCAGTGCCCATTAGGTAAGATTGCATTTTAGTTGTTTTTCCTCCTTTGTCAGTGCTGTAGTAGCTTGTCACTCTGTAAATTTTGGCATTCCGTATTAGATCCGTACCAATCTGCTTTCCTGGCACTAGGTTGACAGTGCAGACATTCCTTATGCCATTTGCAACTACTGCAGCATTCTCTTGTGGCCATGTCATACTCATAAATGGTGTTCTGAATTTGGTACACACTTGTAAGGTGCTGTTCCTGTGTCCTAACATGCTGCAGCAATATCTTGAGGTGGTAGCTGTTGGTCCCAGGTTGTGTAGTGCTTAAGGTTTCAGGTGGTTGACAGTGTCACCTGAAAAGTGAGGTACTGCTGAACCTGAGAGCAGACATAATACGGAACACCAGACAGTGGCTACCACAACAAGAGATTGCTGCAATGTACATGGACATATGCAACTCCAACAGCAGCCTAATGCCACACACAGAAAGAGCACCTTGCAGGTACATACTAAGTTCATAATGCTAAGAGTGTGCAATGGCCACAAGAGAAAGCCGCAGTGGCTGTGAATAGCATAAGGAATGTCTACAATGTCAGAATAGTGCCGGGCCCAGTGGATGCAGACCTAATATGGAATGCCATGGGGCAGCTGCAGCAGGGGCGAAAGGAAGAGGGAATGCCTGAAGACAGATACCACCACAAGAAACAGCCACAGTGGACATAGTGAATGCCAGGCACCACCCAGGCATAAATGCAGGACCCAGCCAGCAAAGTGAACTGTCTCTTGGAAACTTGCTGAAATGCAACATCGAAATATCCGGTTGGGAAGATGCAGACAACCGACAGTACACCCAGTTCCACAAGATGGGAACAACAGTGTAGTTTTCAAGGATCTCTGTGCAATGTTAATATTATTAGATTCTGAGTGATGGCTATGTGGATGATGATGATGATGATGATGATGATGATGATGATGATGATGATGATGATGATGATGATGACTCAGAAAACCAGCATGGCAACACAGGCTACAGACCAGAATAGAAAAACTGAGAAAAGACATCGGACAGCTAACACAATTTATAAGAAATGAAATATCAGACAAAAAATGAAAAAGGTTTCGTAAAATCTCCCAACAAGAAGCAATAGAGCAATTGGAGGAAAAGGAGCAGAAATTAGAAGCATTGGCCAAACGACTTAGAAGATACAAAAAAAGTGAAAATAGAAGGGGAAAAAACCAAACATTCAACACAAACCAAAAGAAATTTTACCAGACAATAAATAACACACACATTAAAATAGACAATCTACCAAACATAACAGACATGGAACACTTCTGGAGCAACATGTGGTCAAACGCGGTACAACATAACGTACATGCACAGTGGGTACAAGCAGAAACACACATACAAGATGATACCACAAATGCCTGAAGTGATAATTTTGCAACATGAAGTCACCCGAGCAATTAATTCTATGCACAATTGCAAAGCCCCTGGAAAAGATAAAATAGCTAATTTCTGGCTAAAGTAGTTCACCTCAACACATTCACATCTAACTAAATTATTTAACATATTAAAAACAAAGATTCCAAGACTTACCAAGCGGGAAAGCGCCGGCAGACAGGCACATGAACAAAACACACACACAGAATTGCTAGCTTTCGCAACCGATGGTTGCTTCTTCAGGAAGGAGAGGGAAAGACGAAAGGATGTGGGTTTTAAGGGAGAGGGTAAGGAGTCATTCCAATCCCAGGAGCGGAAAGACTTCCCTTAGGGGAAAAAAAGGACAGGTGTACACTCGCGCGCCCATACACACACACACACACACACACACACACACACACACACAATGTGCGGATGGATGTGTGTGTGGTCCTTTTTTTCCCGTAAGGGAAGTCTTTCCGCTCCCGGGATTGGAATGACTCCTTACCCTCTCCCTTAAAACCCACATCCTTTCGTCTTTCCCTCTCCTTCCTGAAGAAGCAACCATCGGTTGCGAAAGCTAGCAATTCTGTGTGTGTGTTTGTGTGTTTTGTTCATGTGCCTGTCTGCCGGCGCTTTCCCGCTTGGTAAGTCTTGGAATCTTTGTTTTTAATATATTTTTCCCATGTGGAAGTTTCTTTCTATTTTATTTAAATTATTTAACAGTTACACTGCAGACCCATACACAGTCCCTGATACACTTACACAAGGAATAACTTATCTGAAACCTAAAGATCAGGTAGACATAGCAAATCCAGCAAAATATCGCCCCATAACATGCCTACCAACAACATACAAAATATTAACTTCAGTCATTACACAGAAATTAATGATACATACAACGCAGAACAAAATTATAAATGAAGAACTAAAAGGCTGCTGCAAAGGAGCACGAGGATGTAAAGAGCAACTGATAATAGATGCAGAGGTAACATATCAAGCTAAAACTAAACAAAGGTCGCTACACTACGCATACATTGATTACCAAAAAGGTTTGGACAATGTACCCCGCTCATGGTAACTACAAATATTGGAAATATACAAAGTTAATCCTAAATTGATACAGTTCCTAAACATAGTAATGAAAAATTGGAAAACCACGCTTAATAACCAAACAAATTCAAATAATATCACATCACAGCCAATACAGATTAAGTGTGGAATATACCAAGGAGATTCATTAAGTCCTTTCTGGTTCAGCCTTGCTCTGAACCCACTATTCAACATGCTTAATAATACAAATTATGGATATATTACTGGAACATACCAACACAAAATCACACATTTGCTATGCATGGATTATCTAAAACTACTGGCAGCAACAAATCAACTACTCAAGCAATTACTAAAGATAACAGAAGTATTCAGCAATGATACATATATGGCTTTTGGAACAGACAAGTGTAAGAAAAATAGCTTAGTCAAGGGAAAACACACTAAACAAGATGATTACTGCATAGAAGCGATGGAAAAAACAGATGACTATAAATATCTAGGATACAGACAAAAAATAGGAATAGATAATACAAATATTAAAGATGAACTAAAAGAAAAATATAGACAAAGACTAATAAAAATACTGAAAACAGAACTGACAGCAATAAATAAAAAAGCTATAAATACTTATGCTATACCAATATTTTCCCCCCTGAACCATGGACCTTGCCGTTGGTGGGGAGGCTTGTGTGCCTCAGCGATACAGATGCCCGTACCGTAGGTGCAACCACAATGGAGGGGTATCTGTTGAGATGCCAGACAAACATGTGGTTCCTGAAGAGGGGCAGCAGCCTTTTCAGTAGTTGCAGGGGCAACAGTCTGGATGATTGACTGATCTGGCCTTGCAGCATTAACCAAAACGGCCTTGCTGTGCTGGTACTGCGAACGGCTGGAAGCAAGGGGAAACTACAGCCGTAATTTTTCCCGAGGACATGCAGCTGTACTGTATGATTAAATGATGATGGCGTCCTCTTGGGTAAAATATTCCGGAGGTAAAAATAGTCCCCCATTCGGATCTCCGGGCGGGGACTACTCAGGAGGACCTCGTTATCAGGAGAAAGAAAACTGGCGTTCTACGGATGGGAGTGTGGAATGTCAGATCCCTTAATCGGGCAGGTAGGTTAGCAAATTTAAAAAGGGAAATGGATAGGTTAAAGTTAGATATAGTGGGAATTAGTGAAGTTCGGTGGCAGGAGGAACAAGACTTCTGGTCAGGTGACTACAGGTTTATAAACACAAAATCAAATAAGGGTAATGCAGGAGTAGGTTTAATAATGAATAGGAAAATAGGAATGCGGGTAAGCTACTACAAACAGCATAGTGAACGCATTATTGTGGCCAAGATAGATACGAAGCCCACACCTACTACAATAGTAAAAGTTCATATGCCAACTAGCTCTGCAGATTACGAAGAAATTGAAGAAATGTATGATGAAATAAAAGAAATTATTCAGATAGTGAAGGGAGACGAAAATTTAATAGTAATGGGTGACTGGAATTCGGCAGTAGGAAAAGGGAGAGAAGGAAACATAGTGGGTGAATATGGATTGGGGCTAAGAAATGAAAGAGGAAGCCGTCCAGTAGAATTTTGCACAGAGCATAACTTAATCATAGCTAACACTTGGTTCAAGAATCATAAAGAAGGTTGTATACATGGAAGAATCCTGGAGATACTAAAAGGTATCAGATAGATTATATAATGGTAAGACAGAGATTTAGGAATCAGGTTTTAAATTGTAGGACATTTCCAGGGGCAGATGTGGACTCTGACCACAATCTATTGGTTATGACCTGTAGGTTAAAACTGAAGAAACTGCAAAAAGGTGGGAACTTAAGGACATGGGATCTGGATAGGCTGAAAGAACCAGAGGTTGTACAGAGTTCCAAGGAGAGCATAAGGGAACAATTGACAGCAATGGGGGAAAGAAACACAGTAGAAGAAGAATGGGTAGCACTGAGGGATGAAGTAGTGATGGCAGCAGAGGACAAAGTAGGTAAAAAGACGAGGGCTGCTAGAAGTCCTTGGGTAACAGAAGAAATATTGAATTTAATTGATGAAAGGAGAAAATATAAAAATGCAGTAAATGAAGCAGGCAAAAAGGAATACAAACGTCTAAAAAATGAGATCAACAGGAAGTGCAAAATGGCTAAGCAGGGACGGCTAGAGGACAAATGTAAGGATGTAGAAGCTTATCTCAGTAGGGATAAGATAGATACTGCCTACAGGAAGATTAAAGAGACCTTTGGAGAGAAGAGAACCACGTGTATGAATATCAAGAGCTCAGATGGCAACCCAGTTCTAAGCAAAGAAGGGAAGGCAGAAAGGTGGAAGGAGTATATAGAAGGTTTATACAAGGGCGATGTGCTTGAGGACAATATTATGGAAATGGAAGAGGATGTAGATGAAGACGAAATGGGAGGTAAGATACTGCGTGAAGAGTTTGACAGAGCACTGAAAGACCCGAGTCGAAACAAGGCCCCCGGAGTAGACAACATTCCATTAGAACTACTGACGGCCTTGGGAGAGCCAGTCATGACAAAACTCTACAAGCTGGTGAGCAAGATGTATGAGACAGGTGAAATACCCTCAGACTTCAAGAAGAATATAATAATTCCAATCCCAAAGAAAGCAGGTGCTGACAGATGTGAAAATTACCGAACTATCAGTTTAATAAGTCACAGTTGCAAAATAGTAACGCGAATTCTTTACAGACAAATGGAAAAACTGGTAGATGCGGACCTCGGAGAGGATCAGTTTGGGTTCCGTAGAAATACTGGAACACGTGAGGCAATACTGACCTTACGACTTATCTTAGAAGAAAGATTAAGAAAAGGCAAACCTATGTTTCTAGCATTTGTGGACTTAGAGAAAGCTTTTGACAATGTTGACTGGAATACTCTCTTTCAAATTGTGAAGGTGGCAGGGGTTAAATACAGGGAGCGAAAGGCTATTTACAATTTGTACAGAAACCAGATGGTAGTCATAAGAGTCGAGGGACATGAAAGGGAAGCAGTGGTTGGGAAAGGAGTGAGACAGGGTGTAGCCTGTCCCCGATGTTATTCAATCTGTATATTGAGCAAGCAGTAAAGGAAACAAAAGAAAAATTTGGAGTAGGTATTAAAATTCGTGGAGAAGAAGTAAAAACTTTGAGGTTTGCCAATGACATTGTAATTCTGTCAGAGACGGCAAAGGACCTGGAAGAGCAGTTGAACGGAATGGACAGTGTCTTAAAAAGAGGATATTAGATGAACATCAACAAAAGCAAAACGAGGATAATGGAATGTAGTCAAATTAAATCGGGTGCTGCTGAGGGAATTAGATTAGGAAATGAGACACCTAAAGTAGTAAAGGAGTTTTGCTATTTGGGGAGCAAAATAACTGATGATGATCGAAGTAGAGAGGATATAAAATGTAGACTGGCAATGGCAAGGAAAGCATTTCTGAAGAAGAGAAATTTGTTAACATCGAATATAGATTTATGTATCAGGAAGTCGTTTCTGAAAGTATTTGTTTGGAGTGTAGCCATGTATGGAAGTGAAACATGGACGATAACTAGTTTGGACAAGAAGAGAATAGAAGCTTTCGAAATGTGGTGCTACAGAAGAATGCTGAAGATTAGATGGGTAGATCATGTAACTAATGAGGAGGTATTGAATAGGATTGGGGAGAAGAGAAGTTTGTGGCACAACTTGACTAGAAGGAGGGATCGGTTGGTAGGACATGTTTTGAGGCATCAAGGGATCACAAATTTAGCATTGGAGGGCAGCGTGGAGGGTAAAAATCGTAGAGGGAGACCGAGAGATGAGTACACTAAGCAGATTCAGAAGGATGTAGGTTGCAGTAGGTACTGGGAGATGAAGCAGCTTGCACAGGATAGAGTAGCATGGAGAGCTGCATCAACCAGTCTCAGGACTGAAGACAACAACAACCAATATTGACCTACTCATTTGGAGTAGTGATATGGGGTAACACAGACCTAGAAGCACTCAATAAACTTACACGATCAGATTGCCATAAATATAGAATACGTCACATACATTCAGCAACAGAAAGATTCACATTAAGCAGAAAGAAAGGAGGAAGGGGAATCATCGACATAAAAACCTACATTATGGACATAATAGAGGGAAACATTCCACATGGGGAAAAATATATCTAAAAACAACACCCTAATTCAGTAGTTAACCTTTCCTCCAAACCTCTCTCTCAGTCCGAAACCTCTGCCCTATCCAAAGGCCTCACCTTCAGCCCCACTCCCAGATTCAACCAAACAACCATCGTCAAAGATTTACTGTCCTACACTCTCTGCTGGAAATACCACTTTGCCATGGAGAAAAATTATCCTAATCCTACTCCTAATGATCCAGCCCCCCAAGACTCTATCAAAATTGAACCCTGCCTGGAACAGTTCCGTCCTCCGTCCCAGCAGGACCCACCTCCTCTTTCTCAAAATCTCCCTCTCCAAACCTTCCAGGAATTTCTGACTTCCAGCCTTGCCTCTCAATCCTTCTTAAAAAACCTTAATCCTACTCCCAACACCACCACTGCTGAAGCCCAAGCTAACCGTGTTCTGAAGGCTGACCGATCCATCGTCATTCTTCCAGCGGTCAAGGGTTCCACGACCGTGGTACTAGATCATAGGGAGTATTGGCTGAGGGACTGCGTCAGCTTTCAGACAACACCACATACAAAGTTTGCCAAGGTAATCCGATTCCTGATGTCCAGGCGGAGCTTCAAGGAATCCTCAGAACTTAGGCCCCCTACAAAACCTTTCACCTGACTCCATCAACCTCCTGACCCCACCGACACCCCGCACCCCTACCTTCTACCTTCTTCCTAAAATTCACAAACCCAATCATCCCAGCCGCCCCATTGAAGTTGGTTACCAAGCCCCCCCCCCCTCAGAATGTATCTCTGCCTACGTAGATCAACACCTTCAACCCATTACATGCAGTCTCCCATCCTTCATCAAAGACACCAACCATTTTCTTGAATGCCAGGAATCCTTACCCAATCTGTTACCCCCGGAAACCATCCTTGTAACCATTGATGCCACTTCCTTATACACAAATATTCCGCACGTCCAGGGCCTCGCTGCGATGGAGCACTTCCTTTCATGCCGGTCACCTGCCACCCTACCTAAAACCTCTTTCCTCATTACCTTAGCCAGCTTCATCCTGACCCACAACATCTTCACTTTTGAAGGCCAGACATACCAACAATTAAAGGGAACAGCCATGGGTACCAGGATGGCCCCCTTGTACGCCAACCTATTCATGGGTCGCTTAGAGAAAGCCTTCTTGGTTACCCAGGCCTGCCAACCCAAAGTTTGGTACAGATTTATTGATGACATCTTCATGATCTGGACTCACAGTGAAGAACTACTCTAGAATTTCCTCTCCAACCTCAACTCCTTTGGTTCCATCAGATTCACCTGGTCCTACTCCAAATCCCATGCCACTTTCTTTGATGTTGACCTCCATCTGTCCAATGGCCAGCTTCACACGTCCGTCCACATCAAACCCACCAACAAGCAACAGTACCTCCATTATGACAGCTGTCACTCATTCCACATCAAACGATCCCTTCCCTACAGCCTAGGTCATCGTGGCAAATGAATCTGCTCCAGTCCAGAATCCCTGAACTACTACACCAACCACCTGAAAACAGCTTTCGCATCCTGCAACTACCCTCCCAACCTGGTACCGAAGCAAATAACCAGAGCCACTTCCTCATCCCCTCAAACCCAGAACCTCTCACAAAAGAACCCCAAAAGTGCCCCACTTGTGATAGGATACTTTCCGGGACTGGATCAGACTCTGAATGTGGCTCTCCAGCAGGGATACGACTTCTTCAAATCCTGCCCTCAAATGAGTTCCATCCTTCATTAAATCCTCCCCACTCCACCAAGAGTGTCTTTCCGCCGTCCACCTAACCTTCGTAACCTCTTAGTTCATCCCTATGAAATCCACAAACCACCTTCCCTAGCCTCTGGCTCCTACCCTTGTTACCGCCCCCGGTGTAAAACCTGTCCCATGTACCCTCCCACCACCACCACCACCACCACCTACTCCAGTCCTGTAACCCGGAAGGTGTACACGATCAAAGGCAGAGCCACGTGTGAAAGCACCCACGTGATTTACCAACTGACCTGCCTACACTTCCCACTAACACCAACCTGTCAGAACTCCGGAGATGGGAACTCGCCCTTCAGTATATCCTCTCTTCTCGTTATCCGCCAGGCCTCAGTCTCCGCTAATTTCAAGTTGCCGCCACTCATACCTCATCTGTCTTTCAACAACATCTTTGCCTCTGTACTTCCGCCTCGACTGACATCTCTGTCCAAACTCTTTGCATTTACAAATGTCTGTTGGTGTCTGTGTATATGCGGGTGTGTGTGTGTGCGCGCGCGCACATGCGAGTGTATACATGTCCTTTTTTTCCCCCTAAGCTAAGTCTTCCTGCTCCCGGGATTGGAATGACTCCTTACCCTCTCTCATAAAACCCACATCCTGTCGTCTTTCTCTCTCCTTCCCTCTTTCCTGATGAAGCAACCATTGGTTGCGAAAGCTTGAATTTTGTGTGTATATTTGTGTTTGTTTGTTTGTATGTCTATCGACCTGCCGGCGCTTTCGTTTGGTAAGTCACATCATCTTTGTTTCTACATGATGGACAGGTAGACAATTTAAGAAAATTCTTTATAGAACAAGCAGAAACTTGCAAAATACACAAAGCAATCACTCATATAAATACATCGGCTACACCATTGCAATTTCATAACCACTTCTACAACCCTGTAGATCACATAACATCAACAGATATGAAGAAAGTAAATTGGAAAAAGAAAACACTACATGGCAAGCACCTGTATCATCTAAGGCAGCCACACATCGATCAAGGCGCATCCAACACATGGCTAAGAAAAGGCAATATATACAGTGAGACAGAAGGATTCATGATTACAATACAGGATCAAACAATAAACACCAAATATTACAGCAAGCATATTATTAAAGATCCCAATACCACAACAGATAAATGTAGACTTTGCAAACAAGAAATAGAAACAGTAGATCACATCACAAGCAGATGTACAATACAAACAAATACAGAATACACCAGAAGACATGACAATGTAGCAAAAATAATGCATCAACAACTTGCCATACAACATAAACTAAGAAAACAACACATTCCTACATACAAGTATGCACCACAAAATGTACTGGAGAATGATGAATACAAATTATAGTGGAACAGAACCATTACAACAGATAAACCACTGCCACATAACAAACCTGACATCATACTCACCAATAAAAAGAAGAAATTAACACAACTAATCAAAATATCCATACCCAATACAACAAATATACAGAAGAAAACAGGAGAAAAAATTGAAAAATACATCCAACTGGCTGAGGAAGTCAAGAACATGTGGCATGAGGATAAAGTTGACATTATACCAATTATACTATCAACTACAGGAGTCATACCACACAGTATCCACCAGTACATCAGCGCAATACAGCTACATCCAAACGTATATATACAACTACAGAAATCTATAATTATTGACACATGTTCAATTACCTGAAAGTTCCTAAATGCAATGTAACATATACCGTACAGTTAAAAGGAAGTCACGCTTGATCAAGGTTCCCGTCACTTCCCGTTTTTAACCAGACATAATGTCTGAGAAAGGAAAGAAATAATAATAATAAATGGAAGAGCAAATAATAAATCAAAAAGTTATTTACTTAGGAATCATCTTGTAGGATCCAATTAATTTTGAGAGATTGACATAAATGACAGGTTCCAATTTTCTATCATCCTACTCCAATCACAAAAACAGTTCAGGTATCATGGTGGCAAAAACATTGCCATCAGATACTTGAAGCATTGAAAAAAGGTTCGACCGTAACTTCATTATAGAAGTTGATGCGTAGTAGTTGGTGAACTGCAGCAGTTCTGCCATATTATCCTAAAGCAAATCTTTGTGTTATCTGTAAGTATGGGTAATAGCTGGCTGCAAAGGACTCTTGAGATAGTTTCCTGTCACCCTTTCTTATAGTGCTTCTTATATGTAATTGTATGAAATCTAGACTTTGACTGTTTATCGTATTACAACTAAAAGGTGAAAACAATGTCAACAGTTATTTATGTTTCAAAAAGAAAAGGGGGTGGTGGTTAACATCAGCATTGCAATACAAAACTGCTATTATGTATACCTTCTGTATGTGCTGAGTATTATTATTGTTGTCTTTTTAGCTAGTTTTGAAACCAAAGATAGAACCCCATGCTCCTGCAGATGACATTTCTGCCAGTAACTGTCAAAAAGTAAAAATTAAGATTTTGAGCAAATTCAAAGTAATCACAGATCTGCGGCAGACTTTGTTTTGTATCAAAAACTACAGAGTTATAGTTTTACAAAGGAATGTGACTAATTTCTTGTGAGATATTGAAATCAGCCTTACTTGTTAACAACAAAGTGGACCAGAATGAGATTTTCACTCGCTAGTTCTGCAAGGTTCGCAGGAGAGCTTCTGTAAAGTTTGGAAGGTAGGAGACGAGATAGTGGCAGAAGTGAAGCTGTGAGGTCCAGTTTTTTTTAACAAAGTGGACCATTTTGCTAGTACACTATTCCCTGGTGATTATTTACCCTTACATTTTTTTATTTGTGAATATAAAAGTTATGTTCCAAAAATATTAGTGTAAACATTATTAATGAAACTTGATAACATACGTAAATTACAAAAAGTTTTGACTTTTCCAGTAGCATTATTTCCTCAAAATTCTGAAAAGTTTTGTAATTTTCAATCACATTCCAAAAACAAGAGAAATAATACATAGACGTATATTGTCTTAATTTTAGTTGTAATGTGTAGTTTGCTCGCATGTAATATTTGGAGAAAAATACTGTTCATTCAAGGTGTTCATTAATGAAACGCCTATCACAAGTGGATGCAGTGTGTTGTAAGCACTAACATTTATTACAGGTATGGCACTAATGTTTAGTTTTTCTGCCGTTAGATATATCGTGCACCTGCTTTATGATAGTTTTGCAGTAATTTGTTGTAAATTTCATTTTTGGCCTCAGTTGAAGTTTTAGATTCAAATTACTTACACCAGGGAAATTTCCTAAGTCACAATTTTTCTGGTATGTTAAAAGTTGAAAAATACTTATTGAAAAACTGACTTATAGATAATCAACTCAGACTCTGTATAACACAGTTTATAAGAGGCAATCGAGAAGGTTCCATTCAAAGGCTGTCTAGTCCAGAATCACTATGCCAGTAAGGCAAAATTGCCGTGAGCATTGAAGCAATCGTCCCACTCGCACACCATGTTGAAGATACCCATTTGATAAAATGCCATGTCCAGCAGCACAAAGAAGTCTGTAACTGTCTGCTGTACATTCTCGTTCAACAGGAATCGTCAACCCTTCAAGGCCCTTCATAAAGAACCAAACATGTGGTAATCGTCTGGGGCGAAATCAGGACTATTGTGTGTGTGTGTGTGTGTGTGTGTGTGTGTGTGTGTGTGTGTGTGTGTGTGTGTGTTTGTGTTTGTGTTTGTGTTTGTGTCTGTCAACATGCCAATGATTTCGTTTAGTAAGTTTCATCATCTTTGTTTTTAGATATATTTTCCCACGTGGAATGTTTCGCTCTATTATATTCTTATTATATAATCATGCATTTCATCAATTACCATCACCTGAGCCTGCATCCTGAACTTAGTACATGGGTGGAGCAGTAAAAGTCAGCACACTGCACGACAGACTTGAAACCAGTAAAAACAACTCATTTCTTGTTACAACACTGGTCACAGTATCAAGCACCATAGCAAATACAGCTCATACAAATGAAATCATATCAATTATTTCAGAGCTCAGAGCAAGATGGATCATCAAATAATGGAGACACTAGTTTGAGAATTCTATAAAACAGCACACAAAACATCCTACGTCTACATCTACATTTACACAGATACTCCACAAGCCACTGTACGGTGCGTGGTTGAGGGTACCCTGTACCACTACTTGTCGTTTTCATTCCTGTTCCACTCGCAAATAGTGAGGGAAGAAATGACTGTCTGTATGTCTCCGCACGAGCTCTAATTTCTTGTATATTACCTTTGTGGTCCTTAGGCACAATGTATGTTGGCAGCAGTAGAATTGTTTGACAGTGAGCTTCAAATGGCAGTTCTCTAAATGTTCTCAATAATGTTTCTTGAAAAGGATGTCGCCTTTCCTCCAGGGATTCCCATTTGAGTTCCCAAAGCATCTCCATAACACTTCCATGTTGTTTAAAGCTCTCGGTAAGAAATCTAGCAGGTAGATGCACTGTAATACAAAGCCTCGATGACTTATAGCAGGTTGATAATGTAGATACACTATGTGATCAAAAGTATCCAGAAACCCCCAAAAACATAAGTTTTTCACATTAGGTGCATTGTGCTGCCACCTATTGCCTTGTACTCCATATCAGTGAACTCAGTACTCACCGAGCGAGGTGGCGCAGTGGTTAGCACACTGGACTCGTATTCGGGAGGACGAAGGTTCAATCCCACGTCCGGCCATCGTGATTTAGGTTTTCCGTGATTTTCCTAAATACCTCCAGGCAAATGCCGGGATGGTTCCTTTGAAAAGGCACAGCCGACTCCATTTCCCGTCTTTCCCCACTCAGTTGAGACCAATGACTTCGCTGTCTGGTCTCCTCCCGCAAAACAACCCAACCCCAACCTCAGTACTCATTAGACATCGTGAGAGAGCAGAATGGGGTGCTCCGCAAAACTCATGGACTTCAAATGTGGTCAGGTGATTGGGTGTTACTTGTCATACATCTGTACGTGAGATTCCCCCACTCCTAAACATCCGTAGGCCCACTGTTTCTGATATGATAGTGAAGTGGAAACATGAAGGGACACATACAGCACAAAAGTGTGCAGGCTGACCTCATTGTTTGACTGACAGAGATCACCAACAGTTGAAGAGGGTTGTAATGTGTAATGGGTAGACATCTATCTAGACCATCACACAGGAATTCCAAACTGCATCAGGACCCACGGCAAGTACTATGACAGTTAGGCGGGAGGTGAGAAAACTTTGATTTCTTGGTCGAGCGGCTGCTCATAAGCCACACATCACACTGGTAAATGCCAAATGACGCCTCATATGGTGTAAGAAGTGTAACCATTCGACGATTGAACAGTGGAAAAATGTGTAGAGTGACGAATTACAGTACACATGTGGTGAACCAATGGCAGGGTGTGGGTATGGCGAATGCTCAGTGAACGCCCTCTGCCAATGTGTGTAGAGCCAAGAGTAAAATTCAGAGGCAGTAGTGTTATAGTGTGCTTGTGTTTTTCATGGAGGGGGCTTGCACCCCTAGTTGTTTTGCATGGCACTATCACAGCACAGGTCTACACTGATGTTTTAAGCATCTTCTTGCTTCCCACTGTTGAAGAGCAATTCGGGGATGGTGGTTGCATCTTTCAACAAGATCGGGCACCTGTTTGTAATACGTAGCCTGTGGCAGACTGGTTACACCACAATAACACCCCTAAATCTTATAGATCATCTTTGGCATGTTTTGGAATGCTGACTTCATGCCAGGCCCCACTAACCGACATTGATACCTCTACCCAGTGCAGCACTCCGTGAAGAATGGGCTGCCATTCCCCAAGAAACCTTCCAGCTCCTGATTGAACATATTCCTGTGAAAGTGGAAGCTGTCATCAAGGCTAAGGGTGGGCCAGCACCATACTGAATTCCAGCATTACCAATGGAGGGTGCCACGAACTTGTAAGTCATTTTCAACCAGGTGTTCAGATACTTTTGATCACACAGTGTATGAAGCAATAGGCTATTAATGGGAGAATAAAAGTTTCAAATATATTTCAGTAGTCATTTATAAATATATCAAATTCATTTGGGCCTTACCTGCAAAACCAAATAGAACTGCATAGGTGATGGATTGGTTGCTGCAGCTGGGAATGAATTGCTGTCCACCAAACCTTCAAACTGACCATGGTGATCAGTTTTGCAATCAATATTTCAAGACGGTATTGAAATTGTACTTTATACAACCCTATCCAACATTCTCCCACATGAAAGCATGTATTGTGGAACATTGGAGCAGAGCCAATAAAAACACATACACACGTGTTCTAATCTCATAGAAATGAATGGATATTCTTCTACAAATAACTGAGCAGTATAAATAAACCTTACATCAAACAACAAAAATTAGGCCAATTGAAGTCTGTGATGATGAGCCTTGAAATACCACATACAACAACATTAAAATTGTGGGATTGAGACGATGGTTTAAGGGTACACTGCTCATTCTAGTGGCATGCCGGAGAAGCTGAATGTTTGATAGTAGTTTTGAGGAGAAACAATGTTCATGGAAAAACGTGAAATTCTTAGCTAAGTTCTTTTGTTTATTGGAGGGTTTAGTATTAAAGTTTGTAATGAGGACAACAATAAATAGTTCTTCATGAAAGTCAAACTGCCTTTCCTACAAATTATAGGGGTTCATCCAGGATTAACTGAACAAGTGATGATGCAATATTGCCACCTAATCTATGACATTTACAATGAACTTTTCTGAGTGCCATTTTGCCTGCAATGACATTGTGATGTGCAGTTAAGTTGATTGTGACTCTGTGATGAGTATTCACATTTGAACAATAAGAAATAGCAGAGCTATGCAAGGAGAAATTATAAATGTGGAAAAAGAAGAAATAGCTAACCAAATAAATAAATAAATAAATAAATAAATAAATCTAGAAATGGCAATGTTAACTGAAATTAAAATATAACCTCTGTACTGGGTAAAACCATTAAATCTATACGTAAGTTAATTTTCAGAACAGTCCCACATAAGAGAAGAAGTTGAAAATTCTTGAGGGAATTTTGTGGGTTTACTTTTCAATCAGTACCTGATGAACTTGAAGCTAAGAAGTCATTCATTGAAGCAGCATTTTCACAAGTGGAATTAGGAGCAATCTGCAGTGTCTTGCATCTAGGTAGTGGAAGGAAAATTTAAATTATTACCAAGATCTGTTATCTTTTACCCAATACTGGGAAACTTGCAGTGAAAATTAATAGTGACAGAGAATGTGAATGTGAAGGTGGCGACGCCAATGATGGAAAGGAGGATGAAATTCAAATGCATTGTGACGAAAGATCGAGTTTACTCAAAAAGGAGACAGAAAAAGATTCTGATTTAGAAACGGATGAGAAAAGCAAAATATGATTCTAAAAATTTCATTTGAAGGTTTGGTTAAGTTTTTATTCATTGTGAGAAGGGTCTTACATCGTGGGCTGCATTGAAGAGAGCTTTGCAGGAAAAATTTGACAAGAAAATCAGTGCTTTGGAGATCCACACCAACTGCTGACTTGATGAAAAGTCTGTTCAAGAATACTTTCTCATAATGAAGGAAATTGCTAACAGTGTTGACATTGATAAGAACTCACTAACACAGTATGTGATTGATGGGGCAGAAGACGACTCACGCACAAAACTTCTATTTTATGGCACTGGAAGTGTGAAAGAGTTTATGGAAAAAATGATGCATTATGAAAGAGCATGGAGTCACTGCTGAAAAGAAATAACAAAAGTTACAGCAATGAAAATATAAACTCCAATAAGAAAGAAGCAAAGGATTCAAGTAACATAAATGTTAAATGCACGGCATGCGATCCAAACAAAAATTGTTTCAATTGTGGTGCCTGTGGTCTCAGTTCAAGTGACTGCAACCACAAGAGGAAGGGAAGGAGATGCTTCAATAGCAGTGAATATCGCCATATCTCGTCTGAATGCACAAAGGAGAAAAATAATCAGGTGGTGACAATGAATGCTAACACTGCTAAGAAGGGTATTAGTAATTGTAAAATTAAAAACAAATAAGTAACCAAGAAATATAGGTGGTAATTGACTATGGCAGTCAGCTTAATTTGTTATGAAAGCATGGTTATGAGATTACCTAGTGATGTGAAAATTGAAACATATTTATGTGGTGTCTAGAGAAGCTATGAATTTAGAAATGGTAGTTGGACACAGTCTTGTATACCAGACTGAAGTTTTAATAATGAAGGGAGGAGTTACTATTAGGAAACCGAAAAGGGGAGCTCATTTATGTGTATCCATATAGCACACAGACCAGAATTACATACTGAAAACTCTGTTAATGATGAAACAAAGGAACATACTGAAGATTTAGTGACCAATTACACTCCAACAAAGACAAAGCCCACGTCCACTGATTTCCAAATGAAGATTTGTTTGAGAGAAGAGTAACCAATATGTAGTAGACCCAGAAGATTGTCACCAAGAGAGAAAGAATTTGTGTTGCCCATCATAGAAACTTTTTTTTGTATAAATTACTAGACACCTGTGTATTTTCCACACTCAGCCTCAAGATTGTTTCTTTTGTTTATATTAATATAGAAAAGGAAGGCTGAAAATATGAAAATATACTGCATTTGTGGCACAATCAGGGAAGTTTCAGTTCAGGAATGTTTGGATTATCAAATTCACTTACAGAGTTCCATTTTTTTTTTTAAGCATTGACTCAAGAGAACACTATATTTATTTACATGGACAATATTATAATACCAACAAATAGTGATGATGACACTCGAATAGCTTGATTTAGTGTTAAAAACTGCAGCGGAATATTATTTCAAAATTAATTTTATAAACATCAATTCTTGAAGACAACTGTTGAGTTTCCTGGGTATGTTATATAGAGGGGACAAATTCAATCTTCTTCTGAAGTGACAATTGCTGTTCAAAACATTCCACGACTGAAATATGTTTCCTAGTTCTAGGAAGTGTATCTCAAATTACTCTACACTTGTCAAACTCTGAACAGTTTATGGAGGAATGATGAAGAAAATAGGTTTGAAGAAGAGCAGAGGCAAGCATTCAAAATGATGGAAGACATTCCTCCATTGGATTCAATTTTAAATTCTACAACTCAAAACGTGAAACTGAACTACACACAGTTGCAAGGAAAAAGATTTTAGAGCCACATTATTACAAAAATCTCCATATGATGACAGCTATTGTTAATGCCTTAGGGAAATTCTGGGTATATTTTTTAGGAATACAGTTTAAAATTTTAAAGGACCTCACTGCATTCCAAAAGACTATGAATATGAAGGACTTGTCACCAAGACTAGCAAGATGGGCTTTTCCTACACAGTTGAACAGCAGTCTACTTCTGGTATGAAACATGTAGATCCCCTTAAGTTGATGTGTGAATGTACTGCTTGATTTTGCAGTTTAATAGCTAGAAGTAGGAAAGTTCAAAAGAAGGATCATGGCGTAGTAGCAGTCGAGAGCATTTTCAATTACTTGCCTTATGAAAACTTTTTAATGAGAAATGGCATTTTTTTTTCAAATTCTATGAAGGAAGAGAGACTTTAATGGTTCTACACACTGTGCAACATGAAATCATCAAGCTTGTGTCCAAAAAAAGGGTATTATGCAGGGAACTGAAGAGGAAGTAAAACAAGATTATTATATATGAGATCTGACTGAGGAAGTGTAAAGGGCGATCTGCATTTGTGTAATGTGTTTAATTATGAATAAGCAATCAGGAAAGAGAGAGAGTTTCCTCCATCTCTTATACATTTATCACATGACTCACGTTGGACCGCTTCAATCAACACACAATGGATACAGTCACATTCTAAGTATTACTGATGCATATATCAAGTTTACCTGGCTACATTCCACAAAGACTACAAAATCAGTGAAGATATTAGTAAGATGGAATTGCAGAAATCTAATTTTGGGAACCCAGTCCAGTCTCCAGTCCAGTGATTTGCTTTACCTCTCAAGTGTCCAAGCACCACTGCACTACAAAAGAAACTGGACACATTTTAATGATGACAGGACTCTCTAGAGTCAATGGACAGATTGAGATGATCAATTCTACTTTGGCCAAAATCATTGCTAAGCTTAGTACTGATAGCCCTAATGAATGGTATGAAGTGATACCATCAGTACGCGTAAACATAGAGTACCAGGTAGAAGCACTGGTGGAGCGTGTAAACACGTTCAGAGCACAGAGGGACAGGTACAAAGGTGCGTGCGTTAACACATCCAGAGCAGTTAAGGGGTTTGTGACGCCTATGAAATCAATACCAACATCAATATGCATTCATCTTTGGACTCTAAGCATTATCTTTGGCTGCTCTGCCATGTTCAGTTTAGTTCTTTGTGATCCATGTATGTGTTAAGATTAATAAATGAACTATTGCTAAATGGGTGTGATTATTGGTGCAACCAACCCGGTAATCCTCCTCACTGGTGGCCCCGCCATGATATGAACATGCAACCTCATGTCGAGCCTTCTTCTACCCCCCTTCAGGCCGTGACCATGCCACTCACTGTCGTGGCTCATGATGCTCCAATCACTTCCTCCATGTTGGACTTACACACTCGATCGAGTGACTTCCAGCTCCAATCGTCGAGCTCTCCTCTGACCTTGCCCTCTACTCCGGTGTCACGCACTCCTTCGAGTGACCACATGCTCCCCACGTCGAGCTTACCTATGATCCCGCCCTCGCTGCCGAGCCCTTCGTTGGTCCCTTCGACCTCTCCACCGTCGCTTGCCTTGCCCTGTCGAGGTTTCTCATGCCGCCCCGTATTGAACGTGCCCTCGCACGAGGTCTTTGTGCCTGTTCCCCCGGACATAATCCACGACATCTCAATAATACTGCACGATTATACACTGTTTGTCATGTGTTTCTCTTCATCCAGTGCTCATGACACAACCTCTACCATTCCCTACCACCTGATGAAATGTGTTCCCCTCCCACCCAACATCGACCTGGACATGCTTCGTGTGTTCGCCATGCCTGCCAGGTGTCATCT
Source organism: Schistocerca gregaria (assembly GCF_023897955.1). Lineage (NCBI taxonomy): Eukaryota > Metazoa > Arthropoda > Insecta > Orthoptera > Acrididae > Schistocerca > Schistocerca gregaria. The sequence goes on along the minus strand of NC_064922.1, from coordinate 381,780,318 downwards.
TCGCTCTGTTCCACCTGAAAACTGCCGGCCTACCTGTCAGTGCACGACCAGCAGGCCCAGTACGATGCCTGGCTTGCTTCAACGACTTCCAGGTACGGTGGCCAAACCTTCCTTCATGACATCTACCCACACACCTCCCCGACGACACTGTCGAGCTGACTCTGGTCCGGGTCCCACGGACCTCCGCTGCCAATGCCATAGTCACCTCCACCCTCCCCAGCCTCTCAAGAGTACTCCTTACTCCTTACTGTGTGTGTAGGGGGGGGGGGGGGGGGGGGGGGCGGCGGCGGCTATGTGATGCCGATGAAATCGACACCAACATTGATATGCATTCATCTTTGAACTCTAAGCATTATCTTTGGCTGTTCCACCATGTTCAGTTTAGTTCTTTGTGGTCCTTGTATGTGTTAAGGTTAATAAATGAACTATTGCTAAATGGGTGTGATCATTGGTGCAACCAACACAGTAATCCTCCTCAGATTAAAGCTGAAGGCCAAGAATCTAGATTACAAAAGTTAATACAAATGATACCTATGATGTGTGCTGAGAAGGTGATAACCACAAGTGTCCCACTACTACAACAACACATGTTGATTTTATACAACCCTGGCCAAATAACTGCTTATTGTTCTAGTTGGATGAGTGGCATGGTGCCCAAATGCGGTATTCAGATGGGAGCATAAGGGATTTTCCCAGTGACAAGACTGATGATATGCTGGAGAAGATGAATGTCTGTCAGTAGTTTTGTGAGTTCATGGAGAAACAATGTTCATGGAAAAACACATGTTTGTTGATTAATTGTTTTGGAGAGTTAGATACTACAGTTTGTAATGAGGAGAATAATAAATAGTTCATGAAAAATGGAGCTGTCTTTTCTGAAAATGGTGGGCCAAGTAAAGAGATATTTAATGTAGGTGATTTAATATGTTTTTCAAAATACATTTGAAAAATCATAGCTACCAAACTGGTCATGAGAGATATTTGAAGTAATGAAGGTGCAGCAGAACTTACATTATGAAGGATAGTGCAGGTAATGAAACAGCAGGAAGTTTTTACACCAGACCAGGCAGCCCTTCCACCCCACCTCACTCTACAGCTACCTCACCACCATGACACGAGGACAGGGGTAAATCAAGACCACACTGATGAAATGACTCCCATACGCCAGTGGCATATAAATGGGTACAGGACTCATCTGGAGGAACTGAGACTCCTTGTACAGGACAGACCCTTTTGCCTCTGTCTTCAAGAGTCATTTTAAAGAGACTGACACGCCTGTACTTGGAGGCTATCACCTTTAAACAAAAGATGACCTTACTGTTGACAGAGCAAAAGGTGAGGTTGCTGTGTTCGTCAAGGACACATTTCACTCCTCACCTATTCCCTTAACCACAGCACTACAAGTAGTTGCTGTTCGGATTGTGGCTCATGTTGCTGTCATGGTGTGCTCTATGTACCTACCATCCCATGAGCCCCTTGACAGTGGGATCCTCACTCATCTTCTTGATGAACTACACCATCCCTTTCTCCTTTTGGGGGACTTCAATGCACACTATGCACTATGGAGTTCCAACACCACTAGCCCCAAAGGGTAGCATACTTTAGGATCTGGTATGCACAACAGTGTGGAATGATGAGTGTCGTTTCGCAATCAGGCATAGGAGTGTGGCTATGCACAAATTCTGTCGATGCCCTGCAGATGAGAATCTTGCAAACTTTTGAATGACATGTGCAAAGGCGAGGTGAATAATTCGGTAGAGTAAGCAGAGGTCTTGTCAAGAGTTCCTGAACTGCATCAGCAGTTCCACATCTGCAAGTAAAGTATGGGAAGCCAGCAGGAGGATCTCAAGGCTCAACTCACAACTGCAAATAGCAGCTGTATGAATACAGGGGTCTCTCATAACAGCACTGAGAAACATAGCTCAGACAATGGCTGAATTGTATAAGTCCATTACGACTGATTCCACTTTCTGTAATATCAGGAGACACAGGAGAAGGCTGATATTGATTTCCATTCCCCCAACATGGAGGAATACAACCAGCCTTTCTCTCTCTGGGATCTGGACTGCATTGTCAGTAGCTTGTGATACAACGCCTGGAAAAGACCTGATAATGTACAGCACGTTGAAACAGTTGGACCAACAGTTTGAGGAGGACCTCCTTCAGTTCTTTAATAAAATTTGGACGATGGGTGACTTTCCCAACTTGTGGAAAGAATCTATTTTAATCCCAATTTTAAAACGAGGGAAGGGTCAGACATACCCCAGTAGTTATTGTAATATCAGCCTGACTAGCAGCATAGGAAAGACACTGGAGTGTATAGTCAATTGGCACCTAGTGTGGGTTCTCGTAACCAGCTTCCTATTCAATTGTACCCAGTGTGTGTTCAGGAGGTATCATTCCACATTCAGTGACCTGACCCTGCTTGAAGGTGCAATTCAAAAACCTTTCCTTCGTGAGCTACACCTTATCTATGGTTTCTTCCATTTGGAAAAGGTCTATGATACTACCTAGCGACATAATATTTTGTCGCAGCTGTATCCATGGGGATTCTGAGGATGACTACCCAACTTCATACGATCGTTTCTCTCGGACGTATATTTTAGATACAAGGTTGAGAATGTCATGTCTGAGCATTTTAAGCAGGAGAATGGTGTCCCTCAAGGGAATGTTTTAAGTACCCCGACATTCGCCATTGCAACAAACGGTATTATGTCCACAGTGCGACATCCTGTACTATGTTCCTTGTTAGTGGACGATTTCTCCATCTTTTGTGCATCCTTCAGTCTCATAACAGCTACTCAGTAACTGCATCTGATGATCAGGTGGTTGGAGGACTGGCTGTACGTGCGGGCTCTTCATCCCTTGGTGGCACATTTGAGTGTGAATGTATAGTACAAGAGGATTTACTATCCTCCCCTTGTTTCCACTCACAATAACTAGACGGAACAAGTTGTCTGGTATAAAGTGTTTATTACATTAAACTTTACAACTTGCACAGTTGCACAGGCAGCACGCCAACTGCGGCTCCTGGCTTAGCTGGAAGACGTACACGCCCGTCCGCTGCGGGGTCTCTCAGCTACGTGCTCGGCCGTTACAATGATTAATCCTACCTGTGTGCACAAAGGACCTGGGAGATCCACTTCCGCACATAGGTTGCAAATTCTTCCGACAGGGAGCAGACTATACTGGACAGTCTGACCTGCCCAGTTTGAAGCTGCCACTAGATGGCAGTTGGAGTGAGTTGCAGAGTCCAAACATACTCCCACTCTAAAATGAGTTTTCTCATTTTACAAATACCAAAATTTTAACAAACAACAAAATCAACAAGTAAACAATAAAAATATAATTAGGCGCAATATCAATACACATAAAACATGAATACATTAACATTTGGGATGCCCACGTCACCAAAACACCACTGTCACGCTGCATGTGGAACATGATGGGTACTAACATGTAGGACACAAAACAATAAACTATTAATATTATAGTGCATAGTGAGGAAGAAGAAAGAACAACTAACTGACATACGTGGTCTAAGCAACGAAAGCTAGCCCATTCATCGTTTATGAAGGAATACTGGGCGAAAAGGAAGGCCAACAAATGTTGATTACGTGTGGTCCTTAGTGATCCATCCAAGAAGAAGAAGAAGAAATAGTGCATAAAAATATGAAATCAATACTAACAGCAGTTAGTCCACAAGAAACATCCACAGCTTCCGAAGAAGATTTTATGAATTATGAGGTTATTCCAGTAAATGGCAGTTTGGCAGTGGCTCTGTATCATATACCACTACTCAGATCTGAGGGAACACTTAACTGATTTACTGCTTAGGTAGGGGACACAATTTTGCTATATGCCTCTTAATCTGCCTATTAGCAGTTTTTACCACACACACACACACACACACACACACACACACACACACACACACACACACTTATCAGGACTGGGAAACAGCTGGTCAATGACACCCAGCCTCCATACCAAGGGAGGCAAATTATCCTCCTTGAACAGCACATGATCGCCGATCTGGAGTTGTCATGCTCCTGCCGATGTCTATTTTTTGCGTTACTGCAGATCATGTATGTACTCTGTAGACCACCTCTTCCAAAAGGACTGATGCAACTGCTGCACAAGTTGCCATCTGTGCAAGCTGTTGGCGGGAACTTCAAGGACAGAGGGTTCAGGATGAGCACAAAGAGGCTGTCCGATTAGGAAATAACCAGGAGTGAGAGCAGCAGGAGAATCTAGGTCATCAGAGAGAAGACACAATGGCCTTGAATTCAAGCATGCTTCTATCTGAATTAGCACAGTAGTCAGTTCTTCAAATGTCAGCACTGCATTGCTGATGACACATTTGAGATGCGACTTCATGCATTTGATTCCTGCCTCCCAGAGTCCACCAAAGTGAGGAGCACGAGGTGGAGTGAACCTCCAACTGATTGCCTCTGAGGTCGAAAAATTCACCACACCTTCAACAGTAACATCGTTGGAGAGAAAACGTTTAACCTCATTGTCTGCACCTACAAATGTGGTGCCATTGTCACTGTACATGTAAGAAGGTTTCCCTCTTGTTGCAATGCATCTCCTGAGGGCGGCCAAAAATGAACTTGTTACCAAGTCACTAACTAATTCTAAGTGGATGGCCTTGGTTGCCATGCAAATGAATAAAGCAATATAAGCCTTGGTGGTAACCATACTTCGTCTTCCACCATGCTTTACAGCAATAGGGCCTGCATAATCTACTCCACAGTGCTGGAATGGATGAGACTGGTTTTCTCTAGCTGCAGGTAACTGACCCATGAGTTGAACTGCTGTCTTGGACTTAAGCCTAAAGCATTTTAAACATTTTCTGATAACTCCCTTGACTGTGTTACGTCCATTGGGGATCCAAAACCTACGCAACATAGCCAGCAAAAGTTGTGACCCAGTGTGCAACACATTTTCATGTTCATCTATTATGAGAGTTTTTGTCAAATGACGCATAGGCGGTACGATAATAGGATAGCGCTCATCATATGGCACACTAGAGTTTATTTATATCCCTCCCACTCGTAAAATACCTTCGGCATCAACAAACGGGTGCAAATCCCTTAATTTGCTATTATGTGGAATAGGGGAACCGGCCATCAGCAAAGCGATCTCATTACCATATTCATGCATGAATGCAGCGTATTCCTTCTGCAGATTCGGTTGCCCTTTAAACCTCCTCTCAAGATGCGCCAATCTCCGAGATGCTTGTTGTCGTGATTCACCTAAGGATTTACAGTCAGGTTTCATTGGTACTCGAACCCAAAATCTCCCATCTTCATCTCGTGACGTGTGGCGCTGAAAGCGAGCCTCACATATTTTATCCTGCTTACTCATCGTTTTCGTAGACAGTTCCTGTAACTCCCAAAACCGTTGCAGCTTGGGATCTAAATTGTCACCTCTAACAAAGCACGAGGTCACTGTAGAACGAGGCATGTTGCATGCAGCTGAAGATATCCTCCCAGACAAAATCCAACCAAATCTTGTTTCGAGCAGTGATGGATGACTTGGTTTCACCAGCCTTTCCTTACAAACAACGTCAAAGAAAACCTCAGCACCAAGAATTAAATCTACTGTGGCAGGCTTGTTGAATTCTGGATCAGCGAGCGGAAGATTACATGGGACATTCCAGGACCTTGTGTCTATCTTGCTCGCTGGTAGGTCACTCGTCACATGATCTACGATAGCACAAGTGGTTCTGACATGAAAGTCATTGACCCTAGACGACAGTTCAACACCACAAGTGTAAGACACTGAGGCGGCAAAGGCATTGTTTATACCCTTCAGAGGAAACGAATGTTTACTTCGTATCAGTTTTAATTTCTTTGCCATGCCCTTAGATATAAAGGATATCTGACTTGCACTATCTAGCAGAACTCTGCAAACCTGCTGTCTACCCATGCTGTCTTTAATGTTGACAACTGCTGTTGCTAACAAAACATTACAATGGATGTTTGACTTCCCGTTCGTAGTTTGATGGGCCAAGGAATGGCCTCCTGGTTCACTATTCTGCCCATTCCTTGGTTCAGCAGGCTTGTGAAGCAGTATGTTGTGCCTTCCTTTACAGGTCTTACAAAGAGAAATCCTGCATTTAGTCGAGAAATGACCAGAGCGGATGCACAAAAAACAAAGCATTTAGTGATAGTATGAGGTTCCCTAGAAAAATTACATGATTCCTCAGCATCAGCATTAGCGAGATGAGCCCTCCTCACATGTCTTGTTTGATTTAAATTATTGGCATTTCGTTGCAAATCCCTTGAGGTGTTATCCCTGGACCTGATCAACTCAAAGGCCTGACATTTTGTTTCCAAAAAATCTATTAGTTCATTTAGTGCGGTGAATGTTTACCCAGACATTTTTACCTCTCACTCATGACGATCCATGGGTTGCATATTAGACAGAATCTCTTCTCAAAGAATAACATCATGAAGTGGAACATCTGGTTTGAGAGCTTCTAAGGCCTTCAAATGGCTGCATATGTGATTAATTAGTTGCCTATAATCGCTCGCTGCGACATGGCCGACTGTGGGCAAGGCCAACAAAGACTTAGCATGTCTGGCTGCAATTATTTTTGGGTTATTATACCTCTGCGTAATAAGTTCCCAGGCTATCGACAGATTTCCTGCTGTGCCAGGTATATGTTTCAAAAGGTCCTTGGCTTCCCCTCGCAAAGACGAATTAAGGCAATGAAGTTTTTGAACGTCATCAATTGAATTGTTATTCATAATGAGACTCAAAAACGTATCCCTGTATGATGACCATTTAAGGTAGTCACCTTCAAAATTTGGCAAGTTAATAGCGGGTAGTTTCAAAGAACTGACACTGCCTGATGGATTCGAGCCCAAAGGCTGCAGAAGCTGGGTGTACCTCTTCATTGAACCCTTGAGAGTGGATTCAACAAAGTCCCACGAATCCTCGAATTCTGCCCTGTCCTTACTGTGATCTGCTGATTCGTCTTCAATTTCCAGCCGTGTTTGAGACGACTCAAAATCAGTCTGAATCCGAGTCAATCGATTTAGTTTTGATTCCAACATTTCGATGCTGGCACTGTCTGCAGACTGCACAAAGCTCGCTAAGCGCGCGAGTGCGGCCTTTGGTACACCTCTCTGCTTGACTAATTTTGTTTTCTCTGAGGGCTCCATTTTAGGACCAGGAAGATGATAGGAGGAAGCCAACAGTTGCACTTACCAGGCTGCAGCGGCAATACGAGGCAGTGCGGACTGGAACAGCAGCGGCGTCACGGGAACTGGCAGCTGGCGTGGCAGGCGCTGCAGTCTCCGACGGCGCTGGAGCAGGAGGGGACGTCACCGATGATGCTGGCACCGACGCGTTTCTGTGCCTCTCGCGTTTGAATTAGAGACACATTAAATGTTCACAAATATGTCCCCGATCGCCGTTGTTAAGGCTGTTATTGTCGAAGCCCCGAGCAGGCCTTGGAACACTTGATAGCAGTCAACAACGAAACCTACAACGTGTGCAGCTCACACATGCTTTTTTAGAAGTTCACAGATACTGGAAATTAAATCGGCGTGAGCGTAAATTCCACGTGGTCACTGTATCCGGCCCGGAGGACCAAAAAATGTACGCGCGGGCTCTTCCTCCCGTGTCGTCACATTGGAGTGTGAATGTGTAGTGCGAGAGGACTTACTGTCCTCCCCTTGTTTCCACTCACAATAACTAGACGGAACAAGTTGTCTGGTATAAAGTGTTTATTACATTAAACTTTACAACTTGCACAGGCAGCGCGCCAAACTGTGGCTCCTGGCTTAGCTGGAAGACATACACACCCGTCCGCTACGGGGTCTCGCAGCTACCTGCTCGGCCGTTACAACGGTTAATCCTACCTGTGTGCACAAAGGACCTGGGAGATCTACTTCCGCACATAGGTTGCAAATTCTTCCGACAGGGAGCGGACTATACCGGACAGTCTGACCTGCCCAGTTTGAAGCTGCCACTAGATGGCAGTTGGAGTGAGTTGCAGAGTCCAAACAATGGCCTTACTCAAAAGGTTTTAAATTCTTAGTGCAGAAAACAGTTTGTGTTGATTTTAATCATTCCTGTTGTCTGTTAAATTTACCCACTTTAAAACTGGGGGACACCATTCTTACTTTTAAGGAAAAGGTAAACTATCTGGACCTTACTTTCGATGAGAAGTTAACATGACTGCCACACCTAAAAGAATTGAAACGGAGATGCCTCAAGGCCTTAAATATCCTGAAACGTGTCAGTCATAGGTCTTAGGGAGCCGACAGGACAGGTCTGCTCCAATTTTATAAGGCCGTTGTGCGACCCCAGCTTGAATACAGATGCCAGATTTATGGCTCAGCAAGGTCTTCATACCTCAAAATGCTAAACGCAGATCACCATGAGTGTATTAGGGTGTCACTAGGGGCCTATCGCACGATCCCTGTTTTTAGTTTGTGTGCAGAGGCTGATGAGCCTCCACTGCCTATTCGACGTCTTCTTCTCATGGTACGCCAAGCATACAGGGCATTGTCCATTCCTACCTCGCAAGTATCCAGTTTCGTTTTTCAACCACCACTGGAAAAGCTGTTCTATTGGCTACAAGCAACACAGCCATTTGGGATCCGTGAAAGGGAGAGGCTTGAACTATTACAGGTTGGTGTCGTTAAGGTCCAAAGCCAGGGTTGCAGTAGGGAATCCTATGGCTACTACCACGGCCCAGATTGCTTTTAGAACTGATTGCTTACAAGAATCATTGTACCCCAGACTACGGTTTTAAACTTAAATTTAAGCAGATTTTACATAGCCACCCAGATTTTATTACTGTCTACATGGATGGCGCTAAACAGGGAGATTTATTCGGCTGTTCTGTCGTGTTTCCCGACGTTGTCCTCAGAATAGGGCTCCCAGAGCAGTTTTCAGTTTATTACGCAGAACTGTTTGCTATCCCGAGTGTAATGGAGCAGATGAGAGGGTGTTGTGACAAAAATTGTATCATCTGCTCTGCACTCAAAGTGGCCTTCTCGCTCTCGGACAGATGTACCCAGCAGATGAGATGGTGCAATAGGTACGGGACGCTCTTCTTCTCTTGCACAGGCAAAACAAGGAAATCATTTTTTGCTGGGTCCCAAGGCACCTAAGCATCCTGGGAAACGAACTCGCATGATGCAGCCGCCAAGGAAATTTGATCCCTTCCTCCTCCTACTCGCTGTTCAGTCCGTTTGCTAGCTGTCACTTCATTTGTGACCAGGAAGGCCACATGTCGGTGTGAGTCTCAGTGGCTGGAAGTGAGGAATAATAAAATGTTTTCCAGTAAGAGTTCAACGTGACCATGGATTACCTCCTTCCGCTCGCGATGGTGTGAAGAAGTAGCCCTTACTCAGTTCAAAGTGGGACATTGTCCATTGACACATAGCTTCCTCTTACGTCGGGAGGAGCCCCCAGTACATCGGAGATGCGGGACACAGCTGCGAATACGACATATTTTAACTTATTTTTTTTTTTATATGACAACTTAAGGATTGGACTGGGTCTCCCACAGGATTTTCCCTTTATTGTAACTGATAACAAGGCTAGTGTTGTTCGTGTCTTAAGATTTTGTGTGGTGTCCGGAATTTTTCCCAAAATCCTGGGTGTGAGATCTTTATGTGTGACATAGTGGCTGGGGTCACATGTTATTACTAAGTCGTCATCCAACCACGATTATTTGTCACTTTTTAACAGCATCTTTACAGGTATTTTATACCTAATTTTATTTAGTTATCCTGCTGTGTCCCGCTGGGATTTTATAACAGGCTTTTCTGACCCTCACCTTCTTGGGGTTGCTTTAAATTTCCTGTGGAGGAATCAAACGTAGTTTTCCAGTTTATTGATCTTTGTCCATAGATTTTCACAATCTTCTTTGGTATAACATTAATGCAATGGCGCTGATGACCTTTCTGTTTAGAGCCCTCCACCATAAATCATCATCATCATCATCATCATTATCATCATCATCATCATAGGTGACGTGTAGCTTTGCGGCTTTACTAGGAGAAAATTGAGTTTTCTCAGTTTTTACACATCAATTGTAAATGGGCTTTTTTATTTAATTAATTTTTGGCCACTGACTTTGAAACATTTTCTACTTACATAGTGCTGCGAACATCAATTTTATACAGGAAAATTCTACAACAGAATATTTACTCTTCAGACACATGTATGGTAAATTAACTATTTGATGGAGGCATATTTAGAATGAATATAGGTATGCTTACAACAATAACCAGGTCAGATATGTAGGTTGTCCATGATGTTTAAATATAAGTATAGGTTTACTTGTATTAGGGCCTACTAGTACTTGTGCATACTACATGAACGTTTTTGAACAATATATGCTTTCTTTTTTGTCAAAGACCTCAAGTCAGTTAATTTTCCATTATGTCAAGAAACATTAAAAAGGTTTGTCAGGTGCACTCATTAATGTGTTGAGGTTCTGTTAAATGCAAAACGTAGCCCTTCATTTTGAGTGTTCACCTGTCACATTCAAGAATTAGTCTGTTACGTATTCAGACAGTAACTGGCATATTAAATTGTAAAAAAAAGGTCAAAGCAGGCTGGTAGCGTTGACAGATGAAGTGTTTGTTATGCATCTTACGTGTGACAGAAGGGAAAAAATCTCAGGACAGGAAATCTTGATATTGAGAAATTTCTGAAACTTAATGCAAATTCATATTACCAACATCAATACTAATAATTCAGATCACAATCTGGATACCCAAATAAGAATTAGATGAACATAGTAAAAAAGATATTGTAATGACGTCTGAGGCGCTTAAATCTGTTGCCTTCCAAGATCAACACAATCAATCGTCCAATGTAATTCTGAATACAGGAATACCATATGTACGAGACACACAACAAACTCAAGGCTTGGATAGACATAATTTAGTCATTTTCCCATCAAAAAATGGACACCCTTACGACCGATCTAACAGTTTTCCAAATCTCACATAAAACTTGGATTAGCGTACTTTCCTGAATTGGACTATCTTGTACAAGAGTAAACGAATCTATCACGTCACATATGTTTTTGTGGCGTATTACAAGGCAATAAACTTGTTCTTTTAAGTGAACAGCTCAAGAAATTCAGCTTCGAATTTTACCTACAGTATTCAGGTTACGTATTAATTCATACTAAAAGATCATGTTCTTAATGTTTCACTTACACAGTGCTGCGTCGAAGTTCTGCGTACTTTCTGTTAAAACTGCAAGGATTAATATTTCTAACAGCGACCGATAAACTACTTACATATAATATGAAACACTAATAACCATCTAAATATGAACTGAAATGTAACAGAAAGTTAATTAGCTAAGGTTATGGCGGGATTCATATGGCATTCCTGCCACTTTGCACTATTCACAGTTATAATTATATTGATAACTAAAGTGATGGATTCCACCTACTTCGTTATTTAACTATAGCCCTGTCTGGAGTATACAGTAGTGAGAAATAACTGACAGTTATTTTTGTAAGTGTCATTTGAGCCACCATACAACATTATACAATCCATGGGAGGTAGTTTACTGACTTTTGATAACTTTGTCAGTTCACAAACTTGCGTGAAGATTGATCAACCTCGGTACATTAACATTGGAGTCTTCATTTATGAGTGAACGCAGGCTGAAACTGTGGCTTCATGTGAGAACTTAACTTTTTCTCTATGCTTCTTATGTCGAAATCAAGTAGTGCTCTCTTGTAGATGTGTTGGAACATCACACTTCGTGTGTCTTTGTTACTAGCCTAATTACCTTTCCACAATCTCTCTGAAGGTGGTTTGATTAACCTTGTTTTTGTGGCACTATATTGCTGAGAGCATCGAAGGTTTTTCAGAGAAATATCAGATAAGCAGAGTCTAATTACCAGTATCTAAGTAGGGTCTTGTGTAGTAATGGTCATGCTTCTTACTTTTTGATGCTTCATTTCACTAATACTGTCTCAGTTAGGATGGAAAAACCCCTAGGTTCAATTCAGTGTTGGTCACAAATAGTTTACTAGCATAGTTCCATCTGTAATGGCTTCAGTTCCATTGTTTGGTGAAATCTGATTCATAATGAACAAACGTTTTTCATTGCATTTAAGTTTTGATATGGACCATTATGTTGCAGTTTTATATAATAATATTTTTCACATACAACTATGTGAATTTTAAATTCCACAGCCTTGTTTAAAAGGTAATGAACTGAAAACAGTCACATTGTAATAATTTTTCTGTATATCAATAGCCAGAAATTCAACATAAAGTGGATAACAACAGATCAAGAAAAACTTTCTTGATGGAATAAAATTCTGAATACAGTACCAAATGTTCATGCTTTATTTCATTCCTCCCAGTAACCATACTTTTTATGAATGAATAAGGAATATGTTGTTGTTGTTGTTGTGGTCTTCACTCCTGAGACTGGTTTGATGCAGCTCTCCATGCTACTCTATCCTGTGCAAGCTTCTTCATCTCCCAGTACCTACTGCAACCTACATCCTTCTGCATCTGCTTGGTGTATTCATCTCTTGCTCTCCCTCTACGATTTTTACCCTCCACGCTGCCCTCCAATACTAAATTGGTGATCCCTCGATGCCTCAAAACATGTCCTACTAACCGATCCCTTCCTCTAGTCAAGTTGTGCCACAAACTTCTCTTCTCCCCAATCCTATTCAATACCTCCTCATTAGTTATGTGATCTACCCATCTAATCTTCAGTATTCTTCTGTGGCACCACATTTCGAAAGCTTCTATTCTCTTCTTGTCCAAACTAGTTATCGTCCATGTTTCACTTCCATACATGGCTACACTCCAAACAAATACTTTCAGAAACGACTTCCTGACACCTAAATCTATACTCGATGTTAACAAATTTCTCTTCTTCAGAAACGCTTTCCTTCCCATTGCCAGTCTACATTTTATATCCTCTCTACTTCGACCATCATCAGTTATTTTGCTCCCCAAATAGCAAAACTCCTTTACTACTTTAAGTGTCTCATTTCCTAATCTGATTCCCTCAGCATCACGCGACTTAATTCGACTACATCCCATTATCCTCGTTTTGCTTTTTGTTGATTTTCATCTTATATACTCCTTTCAAGACACTATCCATTCCATTCAACTGCTCTTCCAAGTCCTTTGCTGTCTCTGACAGAATTACAAAGTCATCGGCGAACCTCAAAGTTTTTATTTCTTCTCCATGGATTTTAATACCTACTCCGAATTTTTCTTTTGTTTCCTTCACTGCTTACTCAATATACAGATTGAATAACATTGGGGAGAGGCTACAACCCTGTCTCACTCCCTTCCCAACCACTGCTTCCCTTTCTGCCCCTCAACTCTTATAACTGCCTTTTGGTTTCTATACAAATTGTAAATAGCCTTTCTCTACCTATATTTTACCCCTGCCACCTTCAGAATTTGAAAGAGAGTATTGCAGTCAACATTTTCAAAAGCTTTCTCTAAGTCTACAATTGCTAGAAACGTAGGTGTGCCTTTCTTAATCTAGCTTCTAAGATAAGCCATAGGTTCAGTATTGCCTCACGTGTTCCAATATTTCTATAGAAGCCAAACTGATATTCCCCAAGGTTGGCTTCTACCAGTGTTTCCATTCGTCTGTAAAGAATTCGCATTAGTATTTTGCAGCCGTGACTTATTAAACTGATAGTTCGGTAATTTTCACTTCTGTCAACACATGCTTTTTTTGGGATTGGAATTATTATATTCTTCTTGAAGTCTGAGGGTATTTCGCCTGTCTCATAGATCTTGCTCACCAGATGGTAGAGTTTTCTCAGGACTGGCTCTCCCAAGGCGGTCAGTAGTTCTAATGGAATGTTGTCTACTCCCGGGACCTTGTTTTGACTCAGGTCTTTCAGTGCTCTGTCAAACTCTTCATGCAGTATCGTATCTCCCATTTCATCTTCATGTACCTTGTCTTCCATTTCCATAATATTATCCTCAAGTACATCGCCCTTGTATAGATTCTCTATGTACTCCTTCCACCTTTCTGATTTCCCTTCTTTGCTTAGATCTGGGTTTCCAACTGAGCTCTTGATATTCATACAAGTGTTTCTCTTTTCTCCAGAGGTCTCTTTAATTTTCCTGTAGTCAGTATCTATCCTAACCCTAGTGAGATAAGCGTCTACATCCTTACATTTATCCTCTAGCCATCCCTGCTTAGCCATTTTGCACTTCCTGTCGATCTCATTTTTGAGATGTTTGTATTCCTTTTTGCCTGCTTCATTTACTGCATTTTTATATTTTCTCCTTTCATCAATTAAATTCAATATTTCTTCTGTTACCCAAGAATTTCTACTAGCCCTCGTGTTTTTACCTACTTGATCCTCTGCTGCCTTCACTACTTCATCCCTCAAAGCGACCCATTCTTCTTCTAATGTATTTCTTTCCCCCATTCCTGCCATTTGTTCCCTTATGCTCTCCCTGAAACTCTGTGCAAACTTTGGTTTAGTCAGTATATCCAGGTCCCATCTCCTTAAATTCCCACCTTTTTGCAGTTTCTTCAGTTTTAATCTACAGGTCATAACCAATGAATTGTGGCCAGAGTCCACATCTGCCCCTGGAAATGTCTTACAATTTAAAACCTGGTTCCTAAATCTCTGTCTTACCATTATATAATCTATCTGAAATCTGTCAGTATCTCCAGATTCCTTCCATGAATACAGCCTTCTTTTATGATTCTTGAACCAAGTGTTAGCTATGATTAAGTTGTGCTCTGTGCAGAATTCTACCAGGCGGCTTCCTCTTTCATTTCTTAGCCCCAATCCATATTCACCTACTACGTTTCCTTCTCTCCCTTTTCCTACTACCGAATTCCACTCACCCATGACTATTAAATTTTCGTCTCCCTTCACTATCTGAATAATTTCTTTTATTTCATCATACATTTCTTCAATTTCTTCGTCATCTGCAGAGCTGGTTGGCATATAAACTTGTACTACTGTAGTAGGAATGGGCTTTGTGTCTATCTTGGCCACAACAATGCGATCACTATGCTGTTTGTAGTAGCTTATCTGCATTCCTATTTTTTATTCATTATTAAACCTACTCCTGCATTACCCCTATTTGACTATAAGTCTTGCTCCTCCTGCCACGGAATGTCACTAATTCATAAGGAATATATAGCAATAACATAAGGAATATATAGCATATATTTTTATTAGGGCAACGATTTCAAAAGCAAAACCTAGTTTCGTTGTTAATAAAACTTTGTTGTTGGCAAGCAATGAAGCTTCTGCTAATTTGTTCGGACATTCGACATTTTTCACTCTGATATATGGTTTTGTTCCATGTCTCTGTCTTAATTCCTTCATCATTTCATTTTATTCCATGGTAAATACCTGTCAGCTTGAAAGAAATGACTGGATTTAGTAGACTGAAAATTATAAAATTGGGAACGAAGTAAACAAAGCTCAATGGTTTATGTCTAAGTTATCTAAGTACATGGGACACTGTTGCCCTGTCAAGAAATCTCATTCATACCAAAGTAAGCAATTGGAACCTAAGGTAAGTAAGCAATAACTAAAACTCCTTATTAATATTAAAATGACTCCCATAACAGATGAAAATTGGAACGCTGCTTTGGCTAACAGAAATGTCATTTAACAAGTGCTGCTGCTGTAGTTGACTTGTTAGTTACCAGAAAAAGTGCACTAGCCACATACTGGAGCTGCTGCTTACCACTTAAGAGAAGAAACGTGAGTATTTGTTGATGTGTGTATGAACTGAATGGCAAAGAGTTCTGTTTTCTTCCTCAGGGTCAATGTTATCCAACTTGAAAGTACGTTGTTTTGGATATTTATATTTCTTGGGATTCTCCACAGTTCTGTTCTATTTGACAGTAGAATTAAGGTGCGCACAATGTGACAGGTTGTTGGCTAAATATTAACTCACATTGAATTATTTTATGAGATATATTTATCTGCTTCTTCATTATTTAAATAATTAACAACAAAGACAGATCATTTGGGTACCTCTGCAGATATACCGGTATGTGGTGGCCAGAACTGAAATTACTCTGTTACACATTAGTAAATAGCTGCTACAATACATCATTCTGAAGTCAAACAATTGAAAAGCATTAGTTTGTATGTCACGAAAATCGGAAAAGACATCGTCGCTTCTCGTAAATCTGGCACCATCCAATCGGATTGTTGTAACAGACGATCGTAACAATAACTAAAGAAGGAACTTAAGCTTGTGATACACGTTTATTACTAAATTAACAAAGTTTTATTGTTTACATTGAATACTGGCATACACTAACTATTCGCAATATTGCATTAAAACTTTGAAACAACCTATTTGATGGCGTTACATGCGTATATGGTGCAATTAACAAGTATTAATATACAAAACTCTATAGCATACAGGCAATAATCGTTTGGTCAGAGTGTCATGGCGGCTAGTCACGCCCGCCCCCCCGCCCCCCATGGCTTCAAAATGTAGTATGGGTGGAATACGTAGCGCCAACTCCCTTTATTCTTACCTCCTGTTTTAAAAACAAGTGAAATAAAACTGTGCTAATATACAAAAGATAGTGGATTCTTATGGCACTGCAGGCTAGGACATATGACAAATACAAATTTTTTATTCCTCCTGTGAGCATATTAATGAGCAATTCATGTATTCAGTGTTAACATACTAGTAATAACAATAATAATAATGTAAACTTGTACAAATGTCATTAATTACAGTATAATAATCTAAGATGGATACAATACATATTTGTGCAGATGTCAATAAGAATAAAAAGTTTCCTAACAGATAAGTTACAAGATAAGTGAACTACATAGTTCAGTGAATGTCAAGTAAATAATCAAACAGATAATTAACAATAAGTACATGAAACACTAATAAAATAGTTGCACAGTATGGTATATGTATAGTTTGCAGTTAATTTACTTTTCATTCTCATAAGGAAAGTGGGTCATTTGTCACATACTCAAGGAACTCTTGAGCAGAGTAAATTACTTTATGTTTCACCCAACTCGAAAAACTACTTTTAAATTTACTTACTGCCACTGTGTAGGCACTTTCAGGTAATTTGTGGAAGTAGATAGTACCAAGATATTGGTAAATGTTAAGTGTCTTTGCAAGCCTAGCAAGTGGCATATTAATTGTATGTCCACTTCTTATGTTATGGTCATGAACTGTCCTCCTTAAGTCAAATTTGCTCAGATTCTCTTTAACGAAGACAAGGTAGTTGTAAATATGAGGCCAGGTACTCTCATTATACTTAGTTTGTTAAAATAATCATGGTGTGATTCATATGGACTAAGTTCTGCTATGCGCCTTATGTCTTTCTTTTCCATTTAAACACTAATTTTGAGCCTACAGAATTACCCCATAATAGTATTCCTTTACTCCGATGGGAAAATAAGAATGCAAAATATGCATATAAAAGAAGTTCTTTACTGCCTCTGTTCCTCAGCTTGTACAGCAGATAGATGACACATACCAATTTTCCACATAACTTCCCTCGGTGGATACCCCAGCTGAGCTTTTATGATCTCTTAATCATTTTACTGTTCCGTTATCATCACTGGGAGCATTCAGATTCAATACAATAGCTTTCAATTTAACTGTCATTCTTCTCCAGTAAATTTGCCTAAAAAACCAAGTAGTGCATCTCTCCATTGCCACTGCCATGCAGTGTTGCACATTTTCAAAGCTGTTATCACATGCGATGAGTGTCGTGTCATCAGTATATAGCACTGCATCACATGGTGTGACTGCAGGTAAATCATTTATATAATTAATGAAAATGAAAGGTCCAAGAACAGGTCCTTGAGATACATCCTTTACAACTGGGAGACATTGTGACATTTGATTATTTACCTTAACCAATTGTTTTCTGTTGTCCAAGTAAGACTGTATTATGCATAGAACATTCTATCAAACTCTGTAGTGGTAGAGATTTTTTGTGAGAATATTGTGGGAGACCATATCAAAAGCTTTGCTGAGGTCCAACAGTGTTGCACAGGTAATATTTTTATTTTCAAAACAATTGTATCTTGTTGCCACTATTCCCAACTGCTTTGACTGTAGAAAGAAATCATACTATGAGGAGGTAAGTATGCCATTATGTTCACAACATTGACTCATCTGTTTATGAATGAAGTATTTGTATTATTTTTGATATTATGGGTATAAGCGATATAGGTTGATAGTTATCTGGAGATGCTGTTTCTCCTTTCTTATGTACTGGTTTAACTAAAGATATTTTTAAACATTGCGTATAATTATCTTCATTTAAAATTTTGTTGATTGTTTTAGTCAGTGGCATTGCAATTTGATTTCTGATGTATTTAATAACATAATTTGAGAGACCCTAGTAATCCTCTGCTCTAGAGTTACTGAGTGTAGCTATTTATTCACTGACCATCTTCTCAGTTACACGAGTTCAGTGGATGCTGTCTACCTACTTAGTGTTCATTTCTGGCAGCAATGACTCTGCCTTACTCACATTCTCCATTATGCTGTTACTTTATTAGGGACTGACAAAATGTGCATTATGAATATCTGGTGGAATTGGTGTCTGTTATACTTTATCATTACAATTTATTTCTGTTTTAATAATTTCCCATTCAGAGGTGCATTTATTCACAGAGTTCAGTATATATGTATCAATTGCTTTGCACTTAGCTGCTTTGATTTCACACCTGTAAATCTTTTTCACTGTCATATACATACATTTCCTTGTCTGCATTATTGTGCTTAGACCTATCATGATAGAGTAGCATTATGATTCTTATTCTACTTAGCTGTTAGATGTATCAGTTTTTTAGATTATGTGGTTTTGTGTAACGATTTGGCTTCGATATTTTCTAGCAGAGTTTAGGACAATATCGTTCAAAATTTTCAGTTAACAGTTCTATAAATTTGTTGGTATATTCATTTGCACCTACAGTGGTTATTATTTTATCCCATTTTATTAAATTCATTGTACTTTCCTAATTCTTTAGCTTTGATTCATTAATTGGTCTTACAATTTTTCTACAGGCTGTGGAAGTTTCAGTTGCTTTATTGTTAATAGTTTGTCTGGGCCATAGACCCTCATGATCTGAAATGCCTAGCTTGATTGTGTCGCATTTTGTTTTGTGGGTTTGTCATTTATGCAACTGAATCCTAATGTATTTAGCAAGTGATTAACATTTCTATTCTTAATGATACAGGGCACTTATAAATAGCAGAAATGAAATTTTATTGACTTTATTAAATTCTATAGTCTTTCCTGCTTACATTATAGGGTTTCAAATGAAAAATGAACTATATATACCAAATTTTAAAGTTGAAGTCGTGTAAGCCACCATATCCCCTTTATTTCTGTTACAGAAACCAGTATTACTTCGAGAAGAATTGTGAACTTTCTGTTTCCAGTGATTATATGTATGCTACATTATTTATGTTGGTAACAGTGCAGGTTTCTAGTGTCAGTAAATGATTATCTTTGCTAGTATTTACTTTTGTTTCGCTAAAGTAGTTTGTTCATGTATTACTGATGTTTGTTTCCCAAGTGCTACATATACTTTATATGCATATAAACAAAAAATATATCTTTTTCTAATACAGTAATTTTATGAAATTTGATGTCTAGATCACAAGGTTTAATTGTGTTAGCATCACATTTTATACAACCAGAGCTTAAAACATTTCAAATAAGATCGAGAAAAGGATAAAATCATAAATTTGAGAATATACATGATCCCCCCAGCATATTGCAAGTTACTGTAACCACAAACAACCACTGAATTACTGGCTGTGGAGATCTGGCTCACCCTGCATATATTGCCTACTAAGTTATGTGAGTGTTAGATTCACACTACATGAGTATGATTTATTAACTTAGATTTAACATGCTATGTGTGAATTGTTAACTTAGTGTTTCAGGCATTTTACGGAAGCACAAAAAATCAGGTTTGTTGTTGAATGTACACAAGGCTACGTACTTTTGATGGTGACCAAGGTAGCTGAGCGTTATGCCACATATTTACAATTTGAACAGGCATTTCTTAACAAATACTGGTCAGAAGCCATACAGGAAAGAATTAAGCGAGAGGTTTTTAACCCCACCCCTTTTAACAGCAAATATGGCAGCTTGCCACGGTATTTTGAGAAGTATCACAATAAAACAGATCATTGGACGAATCCTATTTCTTAAGTTGATGTTTTAAAAGTCGTTTGCCATCACACATTCATGAATAATTAATTACTACACCTGAGCACGACACAGAATATTTTCTATGCATTTTAGATTCAGTCGACCTAATATATAGGCGTCAGACAGCGAAACATCAGAATAAAATAACTCGAATGGTCAATACAAAAAGAGAAATGTGAACATACAACAAGCTTGGTACACGCAACTCCTAGGATATATTAACAGTTGTAATGTATACGGGAATGGAAAAAGCAGGAACAAGAGATTTAAACAATACTTTATGCATAACAGGAACCATTACCATCCACATGCTAATTTCAATCCCTCCTCTAAAAGCTATGCACCACGTGTTAATAAAAACAATCAGCTGCATCAATGGCAGGCGTGTGGCAACAACAATAACATGCCGCATGGCGTACCGCAGCCAACCTTTGTGCAACAACATCAACATGTCAACATTTCACAATAGCCATGTGAACACTTGAGAAAGCATTTTGCGAGCTGCTAATGATTGATACTGGAGAAACGATCACACAGTACAACTGACAGAAATTGTACCGTGTACAGAAGTAAATCAGACTGCAGTGCAGGAAAACGCAAATCGGTCGTAGTTGAGCCCCATATTATAGACCTTACAAGCGATGGGGAAAAATCAGATTTTAAAACATGTTTCGTACGATTCAATGAGCAAGGAGACATAAAAGGCGATCTATACCAACATGAACCATAATCTACGAAAAATACACTAGAAGAAAAAGTACAAGCAGTAATCAGGAAAGTAATGTCATAGTTTTATAAGTAAAAAGTTTTATTATGTACATTTTTGAATGAAATATGTATAGACTTAAGTAATTTTCTTGATTTGTAAGCAAAGACAAATTTTTGACTAGAAGGAAGTGTAAAACGACAGCTTCAAGTGAAGTGATATGCAAACTAGTGAAATGTACAACTCAGGTGAGCGTGCTCGGCAATGCATTCTTATGTCAGTACTAGGGAAGAGACATTGACCTTGTGCAAGTGCAACAATCTAACTCGCGGCGCAACCAAATGAAATACGAAGCTACACATGTATCAAATTCAATTTAAAATAAATAATAAGACATAAGAACTATATTCACTATCAGGGAATGAAAGAATATATCAACATGTGAAGTTGCATCAATACTAAGATATATACAATGTAACTAGAATTAAAAGAAATCATTTCAATGAAACGTACAGAACATGTTAGCTAACAAAAGATAAGGTACCGTAGGAAATGTCACAGTAACTTTCTTTGCAGGGTAAATGAATAAAAAGAATAAAAATGCAAGTGAATATATATACAAACAAATAAGAATGAAATATGAGAAACGTCTGCGACCGAATGTGATGACTGAGTATATGAGTGGCCTATGAGCTACGAAACACAATTAGTTTTTAAGTTAGTTATAAGTTTTTTCTTTTATATATTGCAGCGACCAGTGCATCGACACAGCATAGAAGAAGAGATTTACGATGGATGTGAAAGGTACCAAATGATAAAAACAGGTTGCATCTTAAAGAAATAAATGATTTAGTTGTTAGTAGGTCTACGTATATATTTTGGTCATCAAGCAAATGTAGAATAAGAATATACATTGTAGCAGAACAAATACAAAACATTTACCCATACCTACTGACTACAATGTGCACATAAACATGGAGGCATGTGACCTGAAATAAAACAAATCAATTCATATCACGTCACATGTGAACATAAACGATGGTATTTCCATGTAATTGGAAAGAGGTAAGCATGACATAATGCAAAAACTTCTGTGTTCTGAACATTAAGCTACACATAAACAAATATAAGCAACGTTATGGTGTATAGTACCTGAGTCGTTACTACGTTTCGGTTCCATGTAAAAGGAGTTCCTTGATAAGTGAGTTAAAAAAGGATGAACAGCATTTCCTTAGTAATCCATAAACCCGAAACCTGTAGAATAGTATTTCGTATTGCCTCCCTAAAGCAGAAGGCGGCGCCAAAGCGTAGTTAAGCCAACAACACGTAATGTACAATCCTGATGTAAATGTTTTTATCTGTTTCTCCCTATGGAAATATTAAACTCTCATAAATTATGTATGCATGACTGGAAAAATAAAATGTGGATGCATTAAATGCATACATAGTTACACGATGTAATGAAATGTAAATGCGTTATTTGTATTTATGTGCAAAGGAATTTTTTTGAAATTACCAAAAGAACTATATTAACTAGTAACTGTAATTAAAGAAGGAATTTTGTAATGTTTTAGTATTTAAGAATTTGCTATGTTTGATACAAATATGGGTGGAATGACAACCTTAATGTAAGCCATTGTAATATGCATTGTTATGTCAAAATGTTTATGTGAATTTTAAGTATGTAAAAGATGATTTGAAAAATTAGCAAAAAGGGAGAAAACCTCACAGACTAAAGCGATTCTCACGACAAAGTGAATGACGAAATATATAGTGGTATCCAAACACGTGTGCAATAGTGTAACGAATCAATTCTGGTAATGTTATTCCATGCAACTTCTGATGTACTAGTCAACAAACTACAATTGTGCAAGCGTCACTTAACTTTACATCGGGTATTGATGTGCAGTATTCACTGCACTGAACATGAGAATACGACAGAGAAGATGTATTCCCGGGCTGTATCAAAGGTGAATTATCTGCTATGGCTTCGGTTCTTGAAGAATAAACGCACATGCACCGCACTCACAATGAAAAACTATGCCACAGCAAATTATTCGATGGATAGTACGGTACTCTGTGTGAAAATGACACTAAAAGCGCGAGTGGACGCGCTAACGACAGTACACAATAATACGTGGAACATTAACATCTGTTGCACAGACATCAAATATATTTTGTGCACATGCGCAGAGACTGGCAGTGTTGCCAAAAAGACAAGTAGCAGCTCTTGCAGTGCTCTCATGTAAACACTCAACGAATAATCATTCTGTATGTAAGTTATGTATTTTCTGTAAGATAATGTGTAAGCAGGACAAGCTTACATCTCCAATCCAATATGCAAAGAAAAATATGCTGACAAATAAAGGTCATTGTACCCCTTTCGGCATAAATTTAAATTTAGGTTGTATGAGTGTGTACAAAACATATGCACATTCAATGAATATCACCGCCCAATGTGCGGGCAATTGTATAGGTACATAAGTAAAAGCCCCAACAAACTACGACAAAAATTTAAAACCATTGATAATAATCATTTGCGGGATAGCTGTAAGCGTTAGAAAAGACATATTTTGCTACGCCGGAAGTCGAATTGGAAATGATGGAAACTCCATTCAATTTTTTTGCCAATTGTGTAGAAGTCTTTGTCTTTAGTTCTCGTTGGGAGAAGATGTATGCTT
This sequence comes from Schistocerca gregaria, assembly GCF_023897955.1. NCBI lineage: Eukaryota > Metazoa > Arthropoda > Insecta > Orthoptera > Acrididae > Schistocerca > Schistocerca gregaria. Next base: position 381,756,729 of record NC_064922.1, on the reverse strand, counting down.
GTGAGAAGTGTGTAGTAGACATTGTGTTACCTGAATGGTAATTTTTGTGAAATTATGAAGTGCGAGAGTCCTTTTTAGTGCAAAACCACGAGTTTTCTTTTCTTCCGCCCATTATGCTAATTTCGTGTTACTGTAGCTGCCTGCTTCTGAAGAGGAAGTCCATTAAAAATCAGTATTTTATTCATGATCAAAAATGAGAAGTAATCATGACCAAAGAAGATGCATATAACCAATTCCGTAAATATCAATAGCGTAAATCAAGCAAGATCGACGTATGTTTACGCCACCACTGACTCACAATTTACAAGATTTGTAAATTAAGACTTCATAATTAATTCGCTTAATAATAAGAAGAAGAACATTTATTATACAGTACCAAGTTCTCTTTGCTGTCCTCAGAAAACTGCTGGGATCTACCATCCAGGTAAAAACATACATTGGCCAAATACATCACGTTATCTCACCTATTGTACTTTGCGGCTCAGTTGAATTCTTTCAGTCATTTTCTTGGTTCCTGATCAGAGTCTCCAGACTCCTGGATGTAGAGCTGGTTTGTTGCTGTTTTAGATTCCATTGGATCCTGAATATACAGATCTTGGGAACAATGTATTACATGTACTCCAGTCCCTGTTAAAGTAGGTAATAGCTTCTAGATTCCCTAATTGTAGCCACATTGATGTAGATGTTTTGAATTACTCAGCATCTCAACCAAATAATTCACCCAAGTCGAAATACAAAGGCAAAGGAGTCTATGAAGTACAATGCTTGGCTAAGAAAGCACACTTACTACAAACACTAATGTACATGCGAAACAGAACTGATTTCCTGGACAGAGTGTATTACTCTTTATGCAAATATCGAATATTCCAGTACATAAAAGCACTAAAAAATTGCAGGTGATTCATTGTATTTCTTCCAAACATCGCAAAGCAAAAAATAGATTAGGTTTCCAATACCTGAATAGAAGTGACTGTGTATAAATAAGGACATAAATAACTGATGAAGGAGTTTTCATTAAATAATCTTTTATTATGTGGATATATCAGCTCTATTGCCTTGAAAAACTATGGTTGTTAATGTCGTTATTATTTGTTAAGTCAGGAAAAATAAATATAGCAAAAAAGGTTAACTAGCTCTATCTATTTACTTATAAATTGTTTGATGTGCTTGTATGTATAGATAAGGTGTTCATGAATTCCCATAATAAACTTCTAGAACTTGTAGAGGGGAGTAGTACATCATATTTTGAATAGGACTCCATATCCTTAAACATCATCCAATGGCGCTACAGAGAGTCAAAGTCATATGCGCCAGCACCTGTTAATGTGTGTATATGCAGGGTGATTCTATAATGAAATTACAACTTTCAAGAGTGATGGAGGAGGATTAATGTATCAATCTGATGTAAGGGTCCGTTCAGGAACGATCGAGTCGAAAGTTGTAAGCTGTAATTGTTGTGATACCTCTGACAGTGGGGCATGTGTACTGGTACAGCTGTTCTAATAATTAACAATACCTGAACAGATCTGATACATACACTGTGTATAAAAAAGAACATAAGTAATTGATAAAGCAATTTTAATTAAATAATCTTTCATTATATGAAAATGTCAGCTCCATTGATGGGGAAAACTACAGTTGTTAATGACGTTATTATTTCTTAAGCAGTGGAAAATAAACATGGCAGTGAAGGTTGTCAGGCTCTATGTATTCACTTATAAATATTGTTTGATGTGTTTGTATATAAGAATAGTGAGTTCAGAATTCCCATTGCAAACTTCTAGAATTTGTAGAGGGGAGAGTACATCATATTTTTAATAGGGACAAATATACAGAAACGTCGTTCAATGACGCTTCAGATTCAGTCATAGGTGCCAGCACATATAAATGGGCATATATACAGGGTGTTTCTGTGATGATATTACAACCTTCAAGAGTGATGGAGAAGGAGAAATGTATCAACTTGAGTTAAGCGTCCTTGGTTGGGAAAGGACCGAGTCGAAAGTTATAAGAGAAAATTGTTGCGATACCACTGACAGTAGGATACATGTACCAGTTCTGCTGTTACTATGAACTTTCAGGGCCAGTTGTACAATCACCGGTTAACCCATTATATCCCATCATATGATTTATCATGCACATCCTATTCTTAGGCATTGTAGTTTCCAGAAGTTCATGGTCAACATTTGAAAAGTTTTTTATACCTTTTATTGTTAGTTAGAAGTGCATTGTTGGAAACAACTATACCAGTGAAGAACAGGATCGTTTATTTTGTGGCACAAGGCATTTATTCTAGTGCTTTTGATTCTGCTGCTTTTCGACATAGATAACCGGTAAGTAATGATACAATTATGATGTACACTGTTATAATTTTGCACATATTGCTACAGATTACTAATTTGAATACTCCAAATCAATATATTAGCACAAATTTAAAAAGCTTGCTTTATTAGCATTGTTGAGGTATTGGCTTATATTTTGACATATGAAATATCGTACAGTTAGCAGTAAGGGATAATTTTCTATCAATTAGTACGATTTATTTCAGATATAATTTTGAAAAGGTGAAAGACTTAGAAGAGGTTCTAAATATATTATTCTCCACAGAGGATCATGATGAAACTGCCACTGATGAATTCAATGAATGCCAGGAACTTGAATTTGTGCTTGTTCCACCACATGATGATGAGGACAGTGATAAAGATGACGTAGTTAGTAATTCAGAAGGACAACCCACCAGTGTCGCTGATTTAGGGAAAAAGGTTCATGGACGAACTGCAGAGGTAAGAGTAGTAAAAAGTGGTGGCCTTATGGAAGATGCTACATCTTTATCCAATCAGCAGCAAAATCCTTGCTGTTCCAAATCGCAATCATGATTAAAAGTTAGGAAAAAAGACACTGGATAGAAGAAAAATTAGACTCCTCACAAAAATTTGAGTTATCTCGTGATCCTACACCTGATCATCTCCACACATCAAATTCGACTCTGGTTGACCTTTTTCGTACAGTTTTTCATGATTTGTTTGAGATTCTAATGAGAGAATCAGTAAAATATGCTGCTAAAAAGGAACACAACATAGAAATAAGGCATCATGACATTTACAAATTCATTGCTATTTTACTTTATCTCGGTATTGTAAGGTCATGCATAGATGTATATACTGGGAGACCCAACCTGACACAAACAATGACCTTTTTTCTAATTCTATTTCCAGAAATTCTTTTGACAAAATTCACAGATTCTTCCATGTTAATGATAATGACAGCATTGAAAAAGAACATAAAATTCGTCCACTAATTTCACATCTAAATCAGAAATTTCAGGAACTCATAGAGTCCCTAGGGTCAAATTTCTCCTTGGATGAGGCATGGAGCCTTATTATGGTCACCACTTCATGAAACTGTTTAAAAGGGGCAAGCCAATTCGCTATGATTTCAAATGGTGGTGTTTAGCTACATCTACTGGATATCTCATCAAATTTAAGCCATATGTTGGGGCAAGTCAAAGATATCCCCAGAAGACACTGGGGCAGTCTGTTGTTGAAAAGCTTTGTGTGGGCTACATCCCTACTTGGATATCTTTCTTCACATGGAATCAAATGCATAGGAACCCTGAGAAATGACTGCTTGGAGAAGGCACCTATGCCAGATATAAAGAAGACACTCAGAGGTACTATTCGTGTGTTTTGTAATGCAGAAAATTCTATCACACTGCTAAGAGGGAATGAAAATATTCAAGTGGCATTGGGGACAAATGTACAGGATGTAGGTGTATTAGGTGAGAGTACATTCTTGAGGTGGAATAGAGGATCAAGAAAGAAGGTTTCCATATCACAACCTTTCCTTGTGCAGGAATATAATCGCCACATGGGAGGTGTAGACCATTTTTTGACAATCTACGAAGTTTATACCGCATTCGAATAGGATCAAAGAAATGGTACTGGCCATTGATCAGTTCTGCCAGAATCGGACTGTTGTGAATATGTGGATCTTATACAGGCAACTAAAGAACAGCCCATTGGAATTTGCCAGACGTATAGTACTTTCAATCCTGACCTCGCCCAACATTGATAAGCCAAGAGGTGTGACACCACGATTTCTATCCCCAGTGCAAGAAGACATCAGATTTGATAATACTGGACATATGATTGACGAGCACTGCACACAAAGAAGATGTGGACAGTGTGGTAAATGCACACAATTCCATTGTGTAAAATGCAATGTAGGACTCCATCTGAAGTGGTGTTTCATTTTGTATCACCAGTGCTAAGAAGACAGTTTCTGATAAATCATTATTTTTGTCATGCATTTCTATTATAGCACTGTGTTACTTGTTTGTTCAACTATTTGTTTTTACTATGTATCATTAACATATGAATAAATAATGTATATATAAAATATAAATAATAATAATAATAATAGTAATAATAATAAAGTTTAAAAAACCTGAGCACTACTTTTTCTTTATTTATGCAGTTATTGAATGAAAATCATGAAAAATTCAACATTTTAAGTGTGATAAAAATCTGGAAAGAATCCTATCCCATACTGCCCACCATATGAAATACCACATGTTAAAAAAAAGTATAAATTTCAGGCCACAATACCAAATTAACATTCAGAATATAATTATTAACACATATAGATGGTGGATATGAAGTTTTATCAAAATCTTAACAAAAATTATTTCGTGATATAATGGGTTAAGCCATAGTTTTAGAATAGTGCAATAAACGCGTTGTACGAACTAAGAACAACGCCCGACCGAAGAATAAATTCGCTATAACTTAACCGGAGATTTCTGGCTGGTTAGTGAGCTTAAGTTTTCAAGGTGGCAGGAATAGTGACAGATTCAGACAACGATGACGAGATTTCGGCTGAATGTTCATGAGAATGAAGAAGCAGAAGAAAATGAGATTTTCCCATTCCCGAATTTATATGCATATTTCGCTTATGAAAGGAAGCTATACTCCGTCTTTTAACTTGTATTTGAGGGTTGTCTACGAACGCTGTGTTACTAGTTTTTAGTTTTTGGAACTAATATGCGGCGTACAGGATACAACTCTATCTTGTTAGAACCACAATGTGAAACTTTACTATTCAGTGTGGATTATTTTGCTTGGTGTGTGGACTGTTCTTGATGGAATATGCAAAATGGCGTAGGGAAGGAAGAATTAAGGTCTCTCAATTTGTTTGGTAGCGTGACATGCGTGGAGGTCATGCACTTTAGACGGAATAATACCTCCATCTATCCTTAGCACTGGCTTAAAATTTTCGTTGTATGTCGGCTGCCATTTTTCCCTGGCTTCTCATTACGATTGATGGGCAATTTATAAATACAACACTAATAACAGATGTCGAGCATAACGTCAAGAGGTGACACAGCTTGCGTTTTCACTGTGCGTGTATGGTCTAAATAGTGGTCATATTCTTTTTTTTTTCTAAAACAAAAATCGTCTAGTGACAAAGCGCACGCTTCGTGATCAAGAGAGCACAGGATCAAATCCTGTTCAGACCACAACTTTTTCACTATGATTTTTACCCGAGCATTCACTTCTCACACAGAAATACGTATGGCCCGGATTCCACGTTAAACGGCAGGTCTCCCGTTTTCTGATTAGGTAACTGGGCAAGGTTAGGGTGTCCCTATTAAGTCCCCACATTAAGCAACTGCAGTGGGGCCAGTTGAAAGACCTTCAAGAGGCTTACTGTGTACACCAGACAGAATTTTCTTTTGCTCGTACTTATTAGCTTGTTTGCTCTGGTGAAAACATGGCTTACACTACAAAAACATCTTTTGAATAACGTAATATCGACTGTTCAATTACTGAACATGTAATTCTGATAAAAGTGGCTAGCAGAGAAAATAAAGTCATGGCAATGTTTGATGTTACAGACGACTTCCATCAATAAGAACTTGTAATCTGTTGAAATGAAATGTGTCTTGCAGTACTACATTTTATAACAATTCCTGTAAGATATTCCTTATAATAGTGTTTGAAAGTTGTACATTTGACTCACGGTGAAACAGTTCTTTGTCTGTTCCCTGTAGTCGTCACAAAAATGAGTAGTGTCCATTGAATGACAAAAACTAACATTTTTCTTGCTCCAGCCACATCGGACAAAGGAAAAATTGATGCAGTCAGGCATTTCGCAATAACCACTAGTTTTATTTAGGCAGGACTGGGATGGAATCAGAAATGGTCCCGGCCGTTGTTCTGCATATTGCCCTGCATACCAGGCATACTTGATCAAATTCGTGAAGTATGGCGAAGATAAATGGTAATGCACAAAGGACTGGAGCTTAAAAATACTGTCCCGCAGACAAACCTGAAATGAAAGAGAGGTTTCGGAAATTATGGTTTCTGATAATTTCCTGAAAAATGCTTTCCACTGTCGAAAGAATTCCTTATCGGGAGGTTGAATCGCACTAGTAGTTCCAGGTGGAATCCACATTACATCTACAGATTTTTCGTCGTCCTCCACAAAAACAGAGGCGTCATGATGCCCAGACAATGAATCCAAAAAAAGCAATGAATTAATTTCTGCAACTGGTAGGAATACGTTTCGAACGAAATGTTGAACATTATTCTTTCCCATTTTTCCAGATTTTATTTACGTCGATTACTAGATTTTTGCTACTGAACTGTCCATTTATTATTTTTGGTCCTAATTTGCCTTGCGGTCCTAGAAGACAGATATATAGCTGCAGAAACAGTAAACCACTCATACTTATCACTGGCACTACCGTATATGAATGTGTCATTGCATTCATTGATCGGGCAACCGACTCCATCTTTTTTTTACCCTGAAATGATAAAGTGCGGTGTGCACGCAGTTCACGAAAGCTGACTAGTCAGCGGAAATTATGTTGTCTGATAATTTCCTGAAAAATGCTTTCCACTGTCGAAAGAATTCCTTGCTGTTTAAGCATTTGCGAGGATAACACCGAGTTTCGTGGATATTACTTGAACCTGTGTAGCCAGGTCGAAGTACTTGGAAATTATGAATGTTCATGTCAGTTGCAACTCGGAGGGCCCAGTCTCGTAGATCTTGTTGGTAACGGTGCATAGCCTCTCACAAGCAGTTCTAGTTCTTGCGAACTGTTTTTCATTCATATGGTTTAGGGTTTCCGTTTGACGCATATTTCTTACTTCATATAATTCATTCTTCCATTTGTACAGTTCATGCTCCGATTATACGAAATAAAAATGCCTTTGCACAATGCATTACTTCAAGCGTTCCCCCCCCCCCCCCCTTCGTTTAACCAATATTTCACTGTTGCAGTACGTGTTTTTCTTTTCTTTTCTTTTTTTTTAATTGAAGCTTGGAAGGTATTCTTCAGAACATTTACTGGCACAACTGACGTTGTCCGAACCACAATTCATGGAAACGCCACAGTTATTTCCTATTTCTTCTAACGTATCCTAATTTCAAACGAAATGTCGATATCATTCGAATGAATGTCAAGAAAATCAACTAGCAAATGACACATATGTACTCCCTCAGGAGAAGTAGGTGATTTCGGCTGGAAGCCATGTTCTTCAAATTTCATCATTGCTAAATTGAGAACGCTGATTGGATTCCACATTATTGTAAAACTAGAAGAAAAAAAAGGTATTATTTGCAGGCATGCCATACAACAGCACAGTGAATATTAGTTCAGCTTTATCTGTATTGTCAACACTTACCAATACTGCAAAAGGCCACTGATAATTTGTAATAGATGTTACTTGAGTGGCTAATCGGAGATAACAGTAGCTGTGTACTGTAGTGTCAGAGAAACTATCAACGAACGGTAAACTGTTACCTCCGCCTTGGCGCGCTATGAATTTGCCAATTATCAGCTATTTTTTTTTTATACTTGCAGTGTCTCTTAGCACCTAAAATTTTGACAGTTCATTTCTCTCGTTGTCTTCTTCCTGTGCAAAAAATTTCAGGGTAGCTTTCGAAATGTCTTATTGGACCATTCCTTTGTGAGATACAATAACAGCCTCGAGTTGCATATGTGCCACAGGTACATCTCTATCACAGTATTACAAAAGATTATAGTTGTTTATTGTAATGGTTGCCATCTTAATCTTCATAAATGCCCTCAATATAATTATTAATATCTATCACATCACAGAAAAAGGATTTATATATCCCCAAGAAGTGCAAAAGTGTACGCGCAAAATAATAGTGTTCAATAATGCAGCACAGGTACTTTCTGTAGAACACTCATTGCTATTGTAATAGATTGCTCATTCTAAGACGTCTACATAACATAAAGCTATCTTGTAACACCTTTCAGAATTTTCAGTCAAATCAATCTCTATGATGTTGGTCTTTTCACAGTTTCTTGGAAAGGCTGACATAACCGTCTGTTTCACAAAACCGATCACATTTCACAGTTCGGGCGCTGATGTCCTCGCAGTTGAGCGCCCCACAAACCAAACATCATCATTGCACATTTGTTTATATATTCTGTGCCTACTCACATTTCACAAAACAGCTACATTTGATGGCATACTAATATGTAAAAATGTTGCATCTGAATCGAACTGACTGTGACGTCCTTTTGTTGACAAATGTATCAAATCGTGTATTTCATTGTACATAATTTGGTACTTACATCCCACATATGGGGCGCCACCAATCTGTTGCATCTGCTACCTTTCCTTGACATAATACAATCGTGTTCAGAAAAAAACAAAACACCTTTCCTTGGCTAGAGATGGGACATTCGTATTGACAGGGTACGTACATTAGTACGTTCTGCAGAAATTAATAGCAGTTGTACCATGTCAGCCAACGGGTTCAAGGTCAACATCGACATCGCGGCGCAACGCAACTTAACGGTAAAATGTGCCTGCAACACTCGCTGATGTTATAAACCGAAGGTGCTGGATCAGTGTGACTTGAGCATACATGCAAGGTCCCTCACGGACATAGGTGCGAGCCGTACCTTTAAATCAATGAGTCTGAAAGAGAGCACGTTATTGACATGAGAGAATGTTATGCATCCATCCGAAAACTGCTGCTCATGTACGATGAAGGATGAAGTGTTTCGGCAGTGCAACGTGTGTGTGGTCAATGGTTCACAGTAGGCTGAGAAGATGGAGAAGATCCGATATTGCCGTTGCAAGACAGATCTGCATTCTCCTCTGATCTGGCGCAACAATGTAACACATCTTACGCTATCAGGGGCGATACAGTCCGTTGCTGTATGTTATGGCATGGGTTACATGTGTATCATCCACATCTCTGCCTACCTTTGACAAATGTGTGGAAACATGCTGGACGCAATGGTGTATGGAATGATGTCACTAGGGACAGGAATAGCATCAGATAGTGTTTACAGACGAATTCAGGTCCTATTCGTTTGAAAATGATGCCGGCATATTAGTTAGCAACAGACAGGGTAGCAGCATCACAGTGGCTGATTTCGCACAAGACATAAAGCGCCAACTCAAGGCCTTACAGTGTGGAGAGCTATTGGGTACAACCACAAATCACAGTTGCTGTGTGTCCAGGGCGCTGTAACAAGTGTGACCTACGTGAATGACATCCTGTGACCCGTAGCCATACCCTTTCTGCACAATGCCCCCGATGCCATTTTCAACAAGACAATGCACAACCACATGATGGTGCATGAATATGCGCCTCTTGGTGTCACAGGTGTCAGCCTTATGCCCTGGCTTATCAGATCACCAGACTTGTCGGTAATCGAAAATGGGTAGGATATAGTGAAACGATGGGTGCAGTGCTGTGACCCAGTGCCAACCGCCACAGATGAGTTTTGGAACCAGGTGAAGGCAGCATGATTGGCTATATCTTAGGACGTCATATGCTTTGATGCCGTCTTGCATGGAACAAGTTATCAGGGCCTGTAGCAGACCCTGTGCCTATTAGCCAACAGGACACATACTGAAATGCTAACCATATTTGCAGAACATTCTAAAATACATGATCTGTGAATATGAGCGTCCTATCCCTAGTTATTCAAGGTATTCTGCTTTTTCTGAATGTCAGAGTATCTATGTCTTTCGTTCTTAATATAAAAAAGTCGTATGTCTGTTGTAGCTGCTCCGTCAATCTAAGTGAACTTTCTTGTGAAAGGAAACTGTTACATATTTTTTACCATACTTTTTACAGAAATCTAGAAAGATCTCTTATTGTTCAGACAACAAGTACCTGGTCCTTTAACTAGTTTCAAGATAGATCAGTTAAATTTTAATTGAATGAGACAGACAACTGCAGCTTTCGTGTTTTCTACTACACACTTGAACCCATTTGCGGTATCTACCAGCCTCAAAATACCCTAAAACGAATAGTTTTGCGATCTGGAACGCTTATCACTAGTGTCTGACACGCTATTTCTGCAGATAGCGACTAAGCAAATATGAAAAAATGTACGTGTAGTCTTCAGTTGCTGCCAATGCAACTGGACCTGAACGCTCTTCCAGGAATAACTGACTTGGGAATAAAATGGCTTAGTGGAACTCACACTCCAAGTTAACTTGTGGTTAGCTTATTCCTCAGTTATTTATCCCTGAATTTATCCATAGATTGTACAAACAGCCGAGAAACATGTAAACTGTCATTTCTTATGCAAACTAAGATTAGATTAGATTAATACTTGTTCCATAGATCATGAATACGACACTTCGTAATGATGTGGAACATGTCAGGTTAATGAAAGATGTCTGTACAAGATATTACATTACACAAAATATTGCATGACACTAATGCTTAAGTTAGTTTTTTTCCCTCCCTTAATTTATATCTAAAAATTCAGCCAATGAGTAGAAGGAGTTGTCATCTAGAAATTCTTTTAATTTATTTTCAAATGTTGGTTGACTATCTGTCAGGCTTTTGATGCTGTTTGGTAGGTGACCAAAGACTTTTGTGGCAGCATAATTTACCCCCTTCTGTGCCAAAGTCAGATTTAACCCTGCATAGTGAAGATCATCCTTTCTCCTGGTGTTATAGCTATGCACACTGCTATTACTTTTGAACTGGGCTGGATTATTAACAACAAATTTCATAAGTGAATATATATACTGTGAGGTTACTGTGAGGATCCCTAGATCCTTCAATAGATGTCTGCAAGATGACCGTAGGTGGGCTCCAGCAATTATTCTGATTACACGTTTTTGAGCAATGAATACTTTTCTACTCAACGATGAATTACCCCAGAATATGATACCATGCGAAAGCAGTGAATGAAAGTAGGCATAGTAAGCTAATTTACTGAGATTCTTATCACCAAAATTTGCAATAACCCTAATAGCATACGTAGCCGAACTCAGACGTTTCAGCAGACCATCAATGTGTTGCTTCCAGTTTAACCTCTCATCAATGGACACACCTAAAAATTTCGAAAATTCTACCTTAGCTACAGACTTCTGTTCAAAGTCTATATTTATTACTGGAGTTGTGCCATTTACTGTACGGAAATGTATATACTGTGTTTTATCAAAATTTAAAGAGAGTCCGTTTGCTGAGAACCACTTAATAATTTTGTGAAAAACATCATTTACAAATACATCACTTAGTTCTTGGTTTTTGGATGGTATTACTATACTTGTATCATCAGCAAAAAGAACTAACTTTGCATCCTCATCAATATGGAATGGTAAGTCATTAATGTACATCAAGAACAGTAAAGGACCTAAGACCGAACCCTGTGGTACCACGTGCTTGATAGCCCCACCCCCACCCCGCCCCCCCCCAGTTTGAGGAAGCAGCTGTTGTATTAACATTACCTGAACCACTTATTTCAACTTTCTGCATTCTTCCAGTTAAGTATGAATTAAACCATTTGTGCACTGCCCCCCTCAAACCATAATGATTTAGCTTATCTAAAAGAATTCCATGATTTACACAGTCAAAGGCCTTTGAGAGATCACAAAAAATTCCAATGGGTGATGTCCGGTTATTCAGAGCATTCAATATTTGATCAGTGAAAGCGTATATAGCATTTTCTGTTGAAAAGCCTTTCCGAAAACCAAACTGACATTTTGTTAGTAGTTTATTTTTACATATATGGGAGGCTACTCTTGAATACATTACTTTCTCAAAAATTTTTGATAGAGCTGCCAGAAGAGAGATTGGGTGATAGTTGTTGACATCCGACGTATCCCCCTTTTTATGCAATGGTTTTAGAATGTCATATTTCAGTCTATCGGGGAAAACACCCTGCTCCAAAGAGGTATTACATACGTGGCTGAGAATCCTACTTATCTGTGGGGAACAAGCTTTAAGTATCTTGCTGGAAATGCCATCAATTCCGTAAGAGCTTTTACTTTTCAGTGAGTTTACTACTTTACTGATTTCAGAGGGAGAGGTTCGTGGAAATACAGTTGTTTCAAACTGCACAGGTATGGCCTCTTCTATTAGAAGCCTTGCCTCTTCTAGTGAAGATCTAGATCCTACTTTCTCCACAACATTTAAAAAATGATTATTGAAAATATTTCCAATTTGAGATTGTTTGTTAGTACACTCGTCATTCAGTTTTATGGCACTAAAGTCTTCCTGTGCTCTTGGTTGCCTGTTTCCCTTTCAATAATATTCCAAATTGCTTTAATTTTACTATCAGAGTTACTGATCTCAGACATGATACACATGCTTCTGGACTTTTTAATAACTTTTCTTGGTACCGCACAATAGTTTTTTATAATATTGAACAATGTAGGGGTCAGTACTCCCTCTTGCTGTTAGATAGAGTTCTCTTTTACAGTTGCAAGATATTCTTATTCCTTTAGTTAGACAAAGTTTTTTATATGTTTTTTTGGAATTATGTTTCACTGTTTTTTTGGGTAAACAATTTTCAAATACCCTTAAAAATGTATCGTGAAATAAGTTATATTTCAAGTTTGCATCGGGTTCCATATACATTTCATCCCAGTCTAGCTCCTTTAGTCTTTTCCTATAGTTTGCAGTATTTATATTGTTAATTGAATGCACTGCTTTGAAATTCTGATTTGATATACTGCATGGAGCTATGCCATGTACTGTAACTAGCTGTGCACCATGATCTGAAAGACCATTCTCAACAGGATAAGCATTTATGTCCTTAAACTTATCTTGGTCTATAAAAAAGTTATCTATCAATGTCCTGCTGTTCTTTGTTATCCGAGTAGGAAAATCAATGACGGAGCTCAAATTGAAAGAACTGAGTAATACTATAAGGTCATTCTTCCTATCACACTCTTTCAGGGAATCAACATTGAAATCCCCACAAATGACAATTTGCTTCCCCCTGTCTGACAGATAGCACAACAAAGCATCCAAGTTTTCTAGAAATAGCTGGAAATTCCCTGAGGGGGGCCTATGCACTGTTACAATTATGAAAGTGCCATCATTTAGTTTTAGTTCTGTGGCACATGCTTCCATATGTTGCTCTACACAAAAGTTTTTAGTTTCTAAATGTTTTGCGCTGTGGAAGCTTTTGACATATATGGCAACTCCTCCTCTCATCATATTATCTCTACTTACATGTGCAGCTAATTTGTACCCTTTGATGCTAACCTTTTGCATATCAGTGACAATGTGATGCTCAGACAGGCATAGTACATCTATTACATTCTCAGTTTCTATATCTTCTAAACAAAGCAGAAGCTCAACAATTTTATTCTTCAATCCCCCAATATTTTGATGAAATATACTAACATTTTTCATTTTACTTTAGTGAGTGTCTTGAACTTTTTTAACATCTTTAGTACTTGCCTGGCTGAGTTTCCCACTGGACACTGATCTTACACTAAAAAAGAGTTACCTCCATGAGATGTAGTTCCTCCCCCCTTTAAATTTCCTGCTATCAGCCCAGCCAGTTTACCCTTCCCCTTCTTGTTGAGGTGTAGGCCATGTCTAGTATAGTCCCACCTACAGAGTGAATCAACAGGAACCACACCAATGTGTGACTCCGCATCAGATCCAATTAGCCGTTCCAACTCCAAATTAACTCTCCTGACAGAAGAGCTCAAATGAGGCCGGTCGTGGCGCTCCAGAACCGACACAAACCCAACACTGGTATGACTCGATGCCGATGCAATATTTGCCAGGTCACACTCTATGCTGTACCCCGGATCTCTGTCAATACTGTTGCCCGGCCCACCCACAATAACCACGGTATCTTCCTTAGTAAAGCCTCTACATAGTGAACCTAAATCCTCTGTAACCTGCCCCAATCCAGCACTAGATTTGAAAAAACTTGTGACCTGGTATTCTGACCCTAATTCATCCTGCAGAAGTTGGCCCACACCCCTAGCATGCGAACTACCTAGCAACAAGACTTTATTTCTCTTTGCACACTTCCCTACCTTCTTATTCAATTTGCTGCTGAAAGCTTGTTGAGCCCTGTCTACATCTACTTCTGTGAGAGGCTCATCAGTTTCCGACTGAGGCAACAGATCAAACCTATTTTGTACATTAATAACAAAGCTGTCAGAAGAATTTCTTGGCCTGCTCCTTATGCCTGTTGCCACTTCCCACCCCTGTTTACCCTTCTCCCCCCTTAACCTGCACAGTTCACGTCTAGCCTCATCTAACTCAGCCTGAAGGGCAGCAATTTTCCCCTCCTGTTCCACAATCTAAGTTTAACACAGCAATATTAACAGGAAACTCACTTCTTAAGGAAAGCCATAGGATATAGCTTTTGTGTTTCTTCGTTATTGGTATTAGCTATTGTACATAAACACATCCATCTTTATCATAAAGTAATTGTTATCTGTGTGTTACAACAACATAGGTACAGCTAACAGGAATCTTTATTTATTGAATCAATACAATTATAGCAGTGGAAGGAGTGGCTAGAAAGTTATGTTCTTAAATTTCTCTTGACTTGTCACACAAATTGTGTCTCGTGTCATACTTTTCCACCAATTAATCAACTACTGCTGACACTGAAATCTTTTGAATCTGGTGGTTTCCTTCTGTCCATTGGAGGCAGACAGCAGGATTATTGAAAAGATGTGTATGGCGTTTTACAACATGAATAACAGACAGTTTTGTTAATTATTCCAGTTTTCTCATGAAATTAAAAAACAATAAACAAAAGTAATATATTAATATATGTTGATTCTGAATTCATTTGTTTTAATTTTTATTTTATGATCCTAATTTTTAGTTTTATCCTCTTTTTTAACCAATACAGTTACTCTTTCCTTTCCTGGTTCTTGTCAAGCCACTTTTGAAGCAGTACCATTTGAAACTGTGCAAATTCTTTCACATTTGAGCAAAAATAATTTTATTCTGGAAACAAACTGACAGTTTTAAGCTGAGATGAGTATAGAAAATGATTGTACAAGCCAAAATTATGTATGAAATAGTTATGCTCCTTAAACATCTAGGCTGAAATACAATAACAGCCTCCATGTTGCATATGTGCCACATGTACATTTCTACCACAGGATTATAAGAAAGATTATGGTTGTTTATTGTAAATGTTGGCATCTTATTCTTCACAAATGCCTTCACTATAAGTATAAATAATTATCACATCATAGAAACAGGGTTTATATATTTCCAAAAAGTGCCAAAATGTATGCACAAAATGATAGTGTTCAATATTTGAGCACAGGTACTTTCTGTAGAACACCTATTGCTGCTGTAATGAACTGTTCATTCTTAAGGACATAAATACAATAGCAAGCTAGTTAGTAACACCTTCCAGGATTTTCAGTCAAAACAATCTCCATGATGTCTGTTTGTTCACAGTTCGTTGGATACTCTGAAAAGTCCAACTATTTCACAAAGCAGATCGGATTCCTTAGTTGATTCTAAATTTTGTGACTACTCACAGTTCACCAGCTACCATACAACTACATCTGATGGAATACTATTGTGTCTAGAATTACATCAATTGAATCGAACAGACTTGTGGCATTGTGTTGTAGACAACTTTATCAAGTGGTGTATTACATCCTACACTGTTTGAAACTTACATTCCATCTATGGGGCGCCACCTATTCTAACCTCTGTTATCTTTTCTGGTCATAATATTCATGTTTTTCTTCCCTGAATAAAAAAAAAAATAATTTAAAAATATCGTACATGTGTTGCTGCTGCTCTGTCGATCTATCTGAAATTCTTTGTGAATGGGAACTGTTCCACATTTTTATTCCACTGGGAAATCTAGGAAGATAAGGCCACACAACAAATACCTGATCCTTTAACTAATCTCTTGATGATTCGTCATATCGTTATATGTACATGTAGCGTACAAACTTAGTGAAATGTTTTGGACTGATATTTTCATTGAAGCAGACTGCTGTACTTTCTGTATATTCTACTAAGCTCTTGAATTTATTCACAGTTTCTACCAACCCCAAAATGCTCTCAAGTGAAAAATTTTGCAGTCTGGAACGCTTATCGCTCATGTTAGATCCACTGTTTCTACAGGCAACAACTAAGTAAATATGATATGACATACTCCAAAATACTTATTTCTAGCGACTCCGCTGACTTCGGGAGTTATGGATCTGCAGCTCGTAGCGGTTCCTGGTGGGAGACAGTGTAAGCTTACATTCGGCTTTAGAGCAAGGAGCTTGTGATTCTTCTGTGGGGAATTCAAAATTGTATGTTAATTACTGACGTTTTTAATCTCATGTACGTTGTCACAGTTTTCACACCACAATGTATCGAAGTGCCCTGCCTGCATGTGCAGTTTTTAGGACCTAGAGTTTACAGTAATGAAGGACTTTACAAAATAGTTCTCGAAAATATACTTCACAACTAAAAACGAGTATTTTTCAAAAGAAATACATTTCAGTTCTTATTATCTTAACTGACTAACACTATATGTTTTAAGATAAAAGAGGACTGCTTAGATGTTTACCGCCGATGGGTGCACCAAGGTCGTGGGCACGTGTTTCCTTCGTTAACCTGGAACTGAATTCCACCTTTAATTAACTTCTTACGACTAGCTTTGAATTTTTATGTAACATTCCTTTCAGCAGAGTCGTGTATTGCTCCAGAGTGAAGAATCAGAAACAGCTAACAGGCTTTCTGACATAAGCTCGTTAGCTTAATGAGTCTATTACTGGAGGCCGATCTGTGTAATATCAGTGTTGAAACATTTTGAAAATCGGACGAACTATCTTGGCGGCACCCTCAGTCAGGGCCGTTTTACCATTGGGCAAGACTAGGCAGCCACCTAGGGCGGCGAAGTCTTATGGGCAGCAAAGAGCGGAAAAATATATGATTTTAAATCAAACAACGAAAAAATTGAGCAAATGAGAAGAAAGAATGGAAGAGAGGAAACACTAAAACAACGAATTGTTTTCAAAAGCATGTGGAACAGTTACTTAAATATGAACTTGCAGCATGCTGCAGTGAAACATCTCCTCTGGCTGTCCTGTGTGGCCTATTTACTGTTATTGTGTTGGCCAGATTGCTACTCTGATCGTCACTGCACGGGCAGTTCTAGTACATCGGATTTCGCCTGTATTGTCACACTTACAATGCGAATGGTTTGAAAATGGACATAGCCGTCCGAAAGTAGTCCCCACCAAGAAATAAATGAAATACCTCTTAACGCAACTTATGATGGGACTGCAGCCATTTATTTCAGTTACTGAAGTCCCTACTTACTTCGACGAAAGTAAATACATTACTTATACCTAATTCAAAACCAAATCAGATTCTACTGAGTACGAAACGGAAATCGTTTAGACCACTGCGCCTCCGGTGTGGCTAAAAACAGCTGTAGAGCTCACAATAGAAAATGTAGACAAGACATCATGTAATTATGTAATCGCAAGAAACAGATCCTGATAAATACCAGATATATATGTTTTCTAAAAGTATTTTGATTGAAACAGAACTGAAATAACACCACAATTATCCAGATGACCAAGTTTGATGCTTCAACATGGCTCTCATCAGTAAATCATAATTTCTAAATTCAAGGAAAAATTCATTTGCACCAGAAAATAATTATGTGTCCATTTTCTTACAATTCAATAAAATAAGTAATTGATGCAAAATTTGGTTGCACTCATATATTCAGTTGAGTTCTAGTTTAAAATTTAAAATGTTCAGCACATTATTCCTGTTTCAGTTATTTTAGTAAATAATAAAAATTGAGAACAGAAAATGAGAAATTGTAGACATCTGTTGTCCTCAAACAGTTTTAAGCGAATTGGGGACAAATCATTAAAATTGAGGACTGTCCCCAGAAAATAAGGCTGTCTGGTCACCTTAGTTTAATGATTAGAAATTTAAGAAGAGATTTGCCACTGGATGTTGCTGCTGAAGGAGGGGGCTGTCAGGGAGGTGAATAGTGGTAAACAAGTGGGTCTCATTTTTCAATTCTCGTCAGAGGTGCCAAAACATCTAGCAATGCCTCTGCACTCAGTAGTACTGATGTAGGAAAGTTTCTTGTTGAGGATATTTTGGATGGAGAAATTGCTAGTAAAGTGCAAATTATTTTGCTGGAAGTTATGATTATTGATTATTAAGACTATTTTAGTACTGTACAACAGTGTGAGTTCTGAATAAAAACTACCAGTACATGTTGTGTCTGATTTTGGGTAGTGTTTTTGGTAATAAACAAAAGCAAAGAAAATAGTCACTGTTAATGACAATGAGTTAAAAAATACAGCATACCATCAAAGCACATTTTTTGTGAGAACCATGACCAAGTATGTAACACTATGTTTCTTTGATACCATTTGTAAATTTATAAAAGTTTCAGAAAAAGATTTTAAACTTCATCTGTGGAAAATGAGACATTCTAAGTCAGATTCTTCAAATAAATATATCGTATTTTTATTTCATCCATTTCGATTTTTATGCAGACTGATATAAATTACGCATATGAGAAGCTTAATATTTTGTACGAGAGTAGAAGAATGTCATGGCAACATCGTCCTTTTTATAAGTTTATGGGTTACTAAGATTAAAATTTATCATGAAATTTTGCTTTTCATCCCTGTATCTTGAACAATCTACTCATGTAAGCTTTTATTAATGCCAAGCGTTTCAGTGTACAAACTTCAACTACATTTTTCCACTTTTCGAATGAGTGGCATCTTAACATGAACAAATGAACAGCAACCAAAACATTCGAACAGTACACAGAAGACCACTTTCTATAAGCTTTCGCTGTCTGCCAGCACATAGCGCTATGAGCTGCAGACACGAAGACAGCTAGGAACCACATCGGCTTACCCTATCAGCACCAAGATTTACTGTCACTAGAAACAAATCAAGAAAATACCCTGTATCCTCCTCAGTTGTTGCCAACTTAAGTGGATGGGAACGCTATTCTGGGGATAACTAACTGGGTAACTATCATGGATTTATCTCGAAATTGTACAACTGGCCTTTAGATTTGGTGGTATGGAGCAAAAAAAGAAAAAACGTTTGGTAAATATTGGCTCTAAAATGCATACCTAAGTACCTATGTACACTGTTCTTCTTCCCTAGTGTGAAACACATCTCCTCTACTGAACAAGTGCTCATATATCTCAAGTTATGCATTTCAGATCCCTTGTTTACATGATATTTTTTCTTGTTTTGGTCCATACTACCACCTCTGAAACTTGCCTACCTTAGAGTCTTAGCAACAACAGCACTGATACATGTACTCCACTGTCATATGTATCAGATCTGTTTTCACTTATAAATACCGACTCGTTCCTTTCTGGTACAGGGATCCTTGTTTCAAATTAATGCATTTATCCTTTTCCACCACCCTCAACAGTTTGTATCCTCGAACGTTCGGAACGTCTTCACAGAATCAGGGTGTATGTACATACATTTACAAGCGCTGAAGCTTTGACACACTGTCGCGTCATTCGGTGATGTTTCTGGACACGCGTTCCTGTCCAAAATGTTATGTACTCACCCACCTTCTCAAGTCCTAGAAGTTTGTAACAGTAGTTTCCGAACACCCTTTATTTTCACTAACAAATAAATGTCGATGTTTTGAAATGTTGTTTCACTTCTGTGCAACATATCACTCAAAATTGATCAAGAACATCCATTATAACGTTTACTTCGCCCATTAATAAAGTTTATCGTTGTTAGTTCCTTAATTTCGATACTGTATTCCAACTTTTTTGTGTTATGTATCGTACCTCATAGCATATCACCTTCGATGTACGATAATCAGCTAAACAAATAGCCATAGAAAAGACGTTCTATCTAGTGTGAAATATAGTCGATTCAGAAACTGTAGTGTCAGCTATGTGTGAACCACAGCTAACTTTAAACTGGGTTTCCACAGCCATGAATTTCTTACACGTGCATTCCCTCACTAATATGCTTAATGCACTTTATTTTTCCACATTTATGCGACTTTTACTTATGCTATTAGGTGGAAAGCTTATAGTGACTTTGATGGGCAAATATCGGACACACACATGTTGCATATATAAATTACTATCCCACAGAAATCGTTTGGAGACATCCAATCTGCCAATGTAGTAGTTATCTGCTGAGGACGATGATTCATTCGAAAATTATTTTCCGATGACTAAAACCAATTTTGAAAGCCTTTTGAGTGATATTTATGACTCTGCACGAAATCTACCACATATTTGTAAGATGTCATTCAAGCTCTCATTAAATTACAAGTTACATGGAAATATCTGGCAATAGGTGTCACTGCAATATGTGTATTGTATCCTGAAGAACACTGTTTCTAAATTTTTATGTTATCTATGATACATTGAAGGTTAATCGAAAGTACGGTCTCAGCAGTAAAGCTTTGTTTTTATTTTCAGGGTTAGTCAAGGTTCAGACAGGTCACCGGTGCTGTAAATATATTTTTGTTTTATTGATGCAGTACTCAGTTTTGTACTACTGTGCGGAATAGATATTGCTCAGTTATAATGCCGATATGAACACTTTTATATCTGGATAGGATTTCGATGAGGGTTAAGAGTAGTTTCAGATCTCAGAAGCCACAAATAAATTTCCATTTCACTGTATTATTTACACTCAATGAATAAAGCAAAAAATTATTATCATTATACAGAAATGAAAACACCTTCACCATATTGACTGTTTTGCAGTAATACCATTCTCACAAAGTTCACACTCTCAGTTACAATCGATTTCGTCACTCCCAATGATGTTGTGTTATGCTATTACAAATGCGTGAATATAGAGAGTTGCTGAATGCTAGAGAGATGTTCTTATCACTCTGTTTAAGAACATTTATCCACTTCAGAAAGTATTTATTTATTTAGTTGAATACTAAGCCCATTATTTCGGCATGACATTAACTTTCCACATAATGAACAGACTGTTCTGTCTATGGACCAGAGCAGAAAGAAAGCAGATCCACCTAACAGTAGTTGCTGAAGCCCATAGGCGATGATGGGGAAGCGACATCATTCAAGAAATTAGAGCGCCCTTCAGTTTCCATAACTTTACATAAGTTGGTATGAAGTGTGAAAGTAGGATGTTTTCACTTGCAATTCGACTTATGTGACTCGTGATTGGTGGATGCACATGTAAAGATATGACAATACAATTTCATTGTGTGCAATCACAGATGCATTGTGGAAAAAACGTAGCACAAATGGGCATTCTGGTGTCTACACTTTGACTTGTTGCGTTTATTGTGATGAAAAGCTGACAGGAAAAGAAAACACAAAAGTGATTGTAGGTAACAAAGTACATAAGCAACAGAAGACCAAGAAACACAAAGCCTTGACAAAGCTTTGTCTCCAAATTTCAGGATGTGGACACAACGAGATTTTAGTTTTTCTACTTGTGAAACTGCTGCAGTAAGGCTGGCAATAAAATTGTTTTAGTTAGTAACTGTCGACTTACATACAAGTCAGAATTACTTATTCCCCATTTCAAAACAAAGTGTTTCAGTTATTTTTGAACATAAATCGCTCCACAGTACAACCTAAACACACTACACAAACATATATGGCCTCAGCTGGCTGTCGTCTGCTAAAATGCACAAAGATTCCCACCAAAGGAGGGTAGCAATATGGGTTATTCAGGGCTTCAATTTCCAGGAAATTACACATGCACAAATGCACAAGTGGACTTGCGCTGTTGGAATTTTATACTCATACACAAAGTTGGACACAAAAAAGATATCATGTGGTCATACCTTAAGGTATTGATGCTAGTGGAAACCCAGCTTTATGCAAGCCAGAGTCATGACAAGTGGCAACACTGTGAAGATGTCCGTCCTATTACCGTTTCAGGGAAATACAAATTCTGATCATTTTCACTTCAGTTGTTGCAAGAAGTGAAACATCTGGCTAAATGTTTCCCCTACACGTCTAAAGACGGCTGCCCTGTCTGTATAGGCGAGTTTTCTCAACAATTTGTTATTACAAAACCGATATTAAAAGATATTGTGAGGGTGTGAAGTCATAGAGTAAACTGCATATATGTAACATGTTGGTAAAAAGATAGTGTATTACTCACAGTAAATGTGTATTATCATCAGTTAAGTAATACTTTTTGTATATATGTTCCTTGTTCCAGGATGTGGGAACACTTGCTACAAATGTGATATAAGCTAACAGTGGTATTCTGGTTCTCAACATAACCAGACATTCATGGAGCAAGTCTGAGGAAATGCTGAATTATATCCAAATTATTTATTTATTTATTCAGCCATACAACAATAAACATTGTATGGATGTCGTCAAATGTTTGTACAATATTTCCTGTTACAATAGACGTTTCTCTTACAGTGTATGGCTCCTATACTTACTTCTACTGTTCTAATAATAGCATGATCTGTTATGTAGTACAATGTTCATGAAAATTAAGTTACAATATATAGTTATTTTAAATATTCATTTACATTGTAGTAATAATTGTTTAGTAAATATTTTTTAGGCTTTGGCTAAAGGTGAGGGCATCATCTGCATTTTTCATATCTAGTGGCAGTCTATTGTACAATTTTATTCCATAGTATAATGCACTGTCTCGTGTTTTTGACTTGTTTCTTCTGTTCTGATGTAAATACTGTCTATATTTGGTTCCATAGGTATGTATTTTGCTGTCTGTTATGCACAGATTAAGATTTTTTTCTTATATACATCATGTTGTGATAGATGTATTCACAGGGAACTGTCATAATTTCTATCTTTTTGAATAACTCTTTACAGTGTGTCCTGTTGCTACTACTTGTTACCATTCGTACAGCTCTTTTCAGTATCTTGAAAACAGACTGTATATTCCCAGCACTTATTCCCCAAAATTATCCAATAACTGAGGATTGAATACATACAGGGTGTTACAAAAAGAACTGCCAAACTTTCAGGAAACATTCCTCACAGACAAATAAAAAAAAAGATGTTATGTGGACATGTGTCCGGAAATGCTTAATTGCCATGTTAGAGCTCATTTTAATTTCTTCAGTATGTACTCCAACGTGACCAAATTGTAAATTTTCACAATCAACATGTGTGGGCTGACGAGAATCCGCACGAAGTTGCGCAATCACGTTATCAACACAGATTTTCTGTGAAAGTTTGGGCAGGCATTGTTGGTGATGTCTTGATTGGGCCCCATGTTCATCCTCCTACACTCAATGGAGCACGTTATCATGATTTCATACGGGATACTCTACCTGTGCTGATAGAACATGTGCCTTTACAAGTATGACACAACATGTGGGTCATGCACTATGGAACTGCTGCACATTTGAGTCGAAGTGTTTGTACGCTTCTCAACAACATATTCGATGACCGATGGATTGGTAGACGTGGACCAATTACATGGCCTCCACGTTCTCCTGACCTCAACCCTCTTGACTTTCATTTATGGGGGCATTTGAAAGTTCTTGTCTACGCAACCCTGGTACCAAATGTAGAGACTCTTCGTGCTCGTATTGTGGACGCCTGTGATACAATACGCCATTCTCCAGGGCTGCATCAGCGCATCAGGGATTCCATGTGATGGAAGGTGGATGCATGTATCCTCGTTAACGGAGGACATTTTGAACATTACCTGTAACAAAGTGTTTGAAGTCACGCTGGTACCTTCTGTTGCTGTGTGTTTCCATTCCATGATTAATGTGATTTGAAGGGAAGTAATAAAATGAGCTCTAACATGGAAAGTAAGCATTTCCGGACACGTGTCCACATAACATCTTTTCTTACTTTGTGTGTGAGGAATGTTTCCTGAAAGTTTGGCCGTACCTTTTTGTAACACCCTGTATATCCAAAGCAGCCTACTTTTAGACACGAAATGCTGCACACTAGTGCAAGGATTCACAGGGGATAACACGCTAAGGATAGTTCTTTGTCAAAATTCTCACATGTCCTGTCGGGACCTTTGCCTTTCTCCGGCAAGTGCTCTACAAAATGAGCTATAGCTCGGTCCGGCACACAGTTTAAATCCGCCAGGAAGTTTCATAATACATCATTGTTTACTTTCAATATAGTATCACCGGTTTTTTTTTATTTAGTCGGAACTTTATACATGTATGGAGCATTTTGAAGCCGATGACATTAATAACATTTAACACTTTTGAAAATTTGCAAGTAAATGAGCAGAATCACCCGAGAACTCGATCAAAATTACCTGAATGCGTGATTTCAGTAATTTACTGAGTCTACCAGTTAGTCAACCAGTGGAAGCAATGCAGAAAATTCAAACTAATTTAATGACTGACAGTTGTAAACTTATTACTTTCTTACACAGTTCATCTGAAAATACCTTCTTATACACACATCAAAAAAAGGTTTCCACCACCTCGGTTCTGATATTTCTGGAACCTGTACAGTAATTTGGAATAGAGATCGATGTAAACATCATTTCTGCCCTTTTTATTGCTCATGAAAACCACACATTGCATGTTGTACCACCATTCAGCGAGACCTTCAGAGGTCTGCAGACTGCTGTACACACCAGTACCTCTAATACCCAGTAACACATCCTCCTACATTGATGCATGCCTGTATTCGTCGTGGCATACTAACCACAAGTTCATGAAGGCACTGTTGGTCCAGATTGTCCCACTCCTCAACGGTGATTCGACTTAGATCCCTCAGAGTGGTTGGTTGGTCACGTCGTCCATAAACAGCATTTTTTCAGCTCTTTTCCATCTACCCCAGGCATGTTCGATAAGGTTCACTAGAGTTCACATACGGAGAGGATGCAAGCCACTCAAGTCGAGCGATGTAGTTATCCTCAAGGAGGTCACTCAAAAGATGTGCACGATGGGGGCGCGAACTCATGTCTGTGAAGACAAATGTCTCGCCAATATGCTCTCGATATTGATGCACTATCTGTCGGAGGATGGCATTCACGTATCTTACAGCCATTACGGCGCCTTCCATGACCACCAGCGGCGCACGTCGGTCCGAATAATGCCACCCTAAAACAGCAGGGAACCTCCAACTTGCTGCACTCGCTGGGCGGAGTGTCTAAGGCGTTCAGAACGACCATGTTGCCTCCGAACACGTCTCTGACGATTGTCTGGTTGTAGGCATATGTGACACTCATCGGTGAAGAGAATGTGATGTCAGTCCTGAGTGGTACATTCGGCTTGTTGTTGGGACCATCTGTACCATGCTGCATGGTGTCGTGGTTGCAAAGATGGACCTCGCCATGGACATCATGAGTGAAGTTGCGCATCATGCAGCCTATTGCACACTTTTTGAGTGTAATACGACGTCCTGTGGCTGCACAAAAAGCATTATTCAACATGGTGGTGTTGCTGTCAGGGGCCCTCCGAGCCATAATCCACATGTAATAGCCATCCACTGCAGTAGTAGCCCTTGGGCAGCCTGAGTGAGGCATGTCATCGACAGTTCCTGTCTCTCTCTGTATCTCCTCCATGGACACTTCACTTGTTGAGAGTTCTTCCTGTCAAAAAGTAACAATGCAGACTCGATCGAATTGCAATATTGAGGTGTGGTTGAACTACAGACAACACCAGCCGTGTACCTCCTTCATGGTGACTGACTGGAACTGGTCGGCTGTCGGACCCCCTCCGTCTAATAGGTGCTGTTCATGCATGGTTGTTTACATCTTTCGGCAGGTTTAGTGACATCTCTGAACAGTCAAAGGGACTGGGTCTGTGATACAATACTCACCGTGAACATATATCTTCAGAAGTTGTTGGGTGGGCAAAACTTTTTTTGATGTGTTTATATGATTCTGTTGTTACATGATGGTTTTTCTGATTAAGAAATTGCAGCAATAAAGCAGGACATCAGTTCATAACTGAACCACACAAAATCTTATCCTACCACAACACATATAAAATAGTTACTTAAATGGAAGTTGTGTTCACACTGCTGTTTTCCTGCTTTATACATTTTTTCGATTTTTCCTTTGAGCAATTACTTCTGGATGTACAAACCTCTGGAGTGAATCTATCAAAGTAGCTCATCACAAGGGTATTGCTTGTCAAAAAGACATAGGTCATTACCAGTATGTCTTGTTGTTTAAACCAAGGAAACAGCTACTAAAATTGCTTTGAATTAAACGACTGCATAGTAACGTCACAAACGATTTTGTGCTTCAATACAGAATAGCAATGTGTCACCATCTTTTACACTTGTTGCCATGGAAAAATTGTGTTTTAACATGCTTTGTATATCATACATTCTTCAGTATACTTGACAGTTGCACAGTATTTAGTTTTCGTGCATCATAATTTTCGCCAGCTGTCAAAATTCCATTCTTCCTCATTTCAAGAGAATAGTATTACTGATTCGTTCTCGTGCGTGTGTGTTAATCATAGCATTGTTTTTATGTAGGATCATATGACACACCCTCTCCTCTCATATATGGTACTGGATTCCGGCATTGTGCACAATGTACCGTTTTCGTGTTTCATAATTTTTGACACTTGTTAAAATTACATTTGTGCATCTTTAACGAGGATGATATTCAATGATTAGCTCTTTATGCAAATATTTAATGTACAGTTGCCTGTGTTACTGAGTAAATCAGCTTTTCGAAAATAAGCAACATGACGTCCATTGTACGAGTCTGGGTGTCTGTTTGACAGCTGCGCAGTGCTCTCACATTGAAGACTCCGGCTGGTGTAGAGTAGGCCCGAGTCCAAGACTGCGAGTAGGCTATGATGTGAACCTTCCAGCACTGAACGGTGAGGTCGCTTGACGGTCACGGTCCTTTCCGTTTCGCTGAGGAATGGTGTAAGATAAAATTCACTCTACAAACCAAATATCTGTCTTATGATCGTGTTCTACAATAAAATAAGTGGCGAGCATTCGGTTCTATGGTCCCATAAATGTAAGTAGGAAGAGTTTTCTGATGTTACCAGAGTCCATAGAACGCATTCTATCGAACATATGAGAAAGAAGAACTGCCCGATTACAGCCTTAAAATTGATTTTTGCAGTGAAAGCTGGTGCATGGATCGAATAGGCAGCTGCACAAAATAATTATGCACTTTACCCATATGAAAATGCAGTACCAAGCTTAAATGCAAAATTAATCGCGGTTAAGACACAGTTACAATCAAGCTTCGAAAGAGTCCTTTTGCATCCAAGTGCAACGATCGACGCAATTATTACAGTCGCTGTCAGTGTTTTTCGATCTTGTACTGTTATCGAGGATGCGACTTACGGCGATTCGAATTTGACATTTGGCTATGCCTACAGTGATAGGTAGTATGTGAAAGTGAGTTAGAGCATGTGTGTCCGTGATGAAAATACTGTAATTCCAAGAATGTAACAGTGTCTAGAATTGCTATAGGTCTTTGACCAGAACATGGCAGAGTTGGAAACACCCTATGAGAACTTGTATAGGAATCAGGTGTGTTACACTTGCACATTACATGCGCCCTTGTTGAAAAAACAATTGCCAATTCATTCATCAGGAAATTCTAAGAGACGCTGTGCCTACGTTGCTACAACAGTGGAGTCGGGGGAGAAAAGTCTTTCGATATTATGAGTGAGATTGGAGGTAATATGATTCGTAGATATCAGAACAATTTGTTGATTTGTTCCATTGTGGCAGGATTCAGATGGCCAGAGCCCAGCGACATCTTCGCAACCCATTCTTGGTTGTCAGTCCTCAGAGTCGCAGTCAAGCCGCCCTCCGCCATATCATAGTTTTCCTGGATCAGTTCTCGGCCATGTAACGCCCGAGAACAGTGCGCCACCTTCCTATGAAGAAGCTGTCGATCCAAATGGTAAGTGTACGATGTACATCAACAAGGCGTTACTTCAACTTGCGTATCATAGAAATCACTTAATTCTTGTTGCATTATCTACGCAATTAAAGTGAGGCCGGCGGTGCCATTAACAGCAGCTCGGTGTTTTCTGCGTGCAGAGTGGTCTTCCAACATTAGTAAAACAAAATGTTACAGGTGTGGGAACTTGTTCACAGCTTTGACATTTAATTTTATATTTTGCCTAAACCCAGGAAGCAGTGTTCTTAGCCCATTGCAAGTAATGTGAATTAACGAAATCTGACACAGATGAAACGTTTATCCCTTAATGTAAGTCAAAAAATGTTTCCCATTCACTTCTGAATTATGACACTGCTGTTTATGACACTGTCTTGCTTTTGATGACATATCTGTAAGGAACAGTAATTTTTGGGAAAATGCACACGGGCATAGCATCAGTACCACATCACTGCAATTTAATATGTTTATGATATTTTGTACTAGAATTATGTAACACAATAGGAGACAGAGAGCACAAATTAACGGATGTGTTTGATGCCATTTAAGGTCACAACCCAGGGGTTGCCTTCCAAACTAATCAAAACTTTTGGCTATGACATGACAGACTGCCACCACAAGTTTCATTTTGAAAAACTGATGTGAACAAGAAATAAATATTGTTGTACCATTCTTTCTGTTTGTAAACATATGACTTCACATGCTACCATTTTTTACGGGATGCACCAACATCTGCTATTAGACTCTTCACTTGATCCAATACACAGTCGCATTTGCAATATTGCAGTTATTTTTCATTGAAGTTAATTGTTGCCATTTGGAATGTTTATGTGACAGTGTTTTCACAGAATTTACTCATGCACATTAAGTGTGATTAGGCGAAGGTGCCTTAAAATGATACCGATAAAATTTTCCAAAAAAATTATACACTCAGTCTATTCATAAGTAAGCCATAATTAACCTGTTGCCAATGTTTCTGTTGTTATGCATGCTGCCATTAATTAGGAAAGTCATAATTTGTTTTTCCACTATTAACTTAACTTTGGTGTAAAAATAATTTTGATAAGCAGCACTTTAGGAGTGAAAGTAAGGGTTCATGGAGTTTTAGAACATTTGTCACACTTGAGAAAATATTGGCTTTACATCAAAAGATGTTATGTGAATTTATTACCCCATTTCTATGCTCCCTGCCGTATCAAAAATATTTCAAAAAATTGCTGTTTTACAGATACAAAGCTTCATCACACAGAATATCATTTCACATAACCAATTTGGCTTCCAACAAGGTAAAAACGCAGTAGATGCGATAAATAAGTTTATTGAAAAAATTACTTCATCACTAGATAGGAAAGCTAAGGTCGCAGGAATATTTTGTGATCTTACAAAAACACTTGATTCTGTAGACCATGCCATGATGCTTTTCAAACACAGCAGGAATGGAATAAGGGGTATCTCTTTGAAATGGTTTGAATCATATCTCTTGGAAAGGAAACAAAGGGTGGTATTCATATCAAATGGAGCAGGTTACATCTCAGTGGAAAACTGTCACACATGGTGTTTCCTCAAGGCTCAATCTGTGTATCAATTTTATTCCTATTCTATGTAAATGACTTGCCTCTCAATATAAATACTCATTTAACCTTGTTTTCAGATGATACTTCTGCCCTAATTGAAAATGAAAGTTCTGATAATATAGCACACAGTGTCGTGAATACGTTAAGTAACTAGGAAACATGGTTCAGTCTGAATGGCTTAAGGCTAAAAATTTCAAAAATCCCCATGATGAGTTTTAAAACCAAACAGTCAGAAACTGAAGAAATCTGTATCACTCAAAACAATCAAAAATGGAAGAACTGGACTCAGTAAGGTTCCTGAGAATTAACTTAGACAGAACTATAAGTTGGCATACTCATATAAAATATCTAGCAAATAAATTAAACAGCCTTGCGTTTGCAGTGGAAATTTTAGCCTGTGCCACCGATATGGACACCAGGAAAATAGCATACTGCAGCTGTTTTGAATCTGTTATTCAATATGGCATAATTTGGGGGGGGGGGGGGGGGAACCCGGGAAACGTTTCACGAATTATAAAGTTGCAAAAAGAATCATTCGCAATATGTGCACTGCACAGACAAGGGCATCATGTCGACCATTATTTAATTACCTAAAAATATTAACTGCCCTCTCTTTATACATCTTTGAGGAGGTTCTTTTCCTATGCAGCTGAGCTGATCTATTTAAAGAAAAAATTATTGTGATCACTCTTACATCACAAGACTTGAAGAAAAATTTATGCTCACCTCACATCGCTTAAAACTGCATGCTCAGACTCCTCAGGATATAGCCATGAAAATTTACAACACAATAAAAGGGTGTGACATAATGAATATAAAAGATAAATATTTTAAAAAGGAAGTTATATGATTTTCTAATTGATCGATGCTACTACTCTGTGGAAGATTTCATGAAGGACGAAGTGATACTTTGAGCTGGATCCCTCAAATAGAATAAAATTTATGATAGTTATAGTAGATATAAATACTGTAAGTTTGACAAATTTTGAATAAGTAAATTCTTCCCAAACTATTATTGTTAAGTGTGACAAAATTTCAAATGAGCAAATTGTAACCTTGACATGTCTCCTGTACATCAGACATATGCTCTAAAATTGTGTAGGTTATGAGATGAATAAAACACATTCGATATCTCTACCAAGTTTACATCTCATACACAGAAAACACTCGTGGGTGCATGGCCAGAGAAAGACACACATAAGACAGGGGGGAAGCTATTGGGTGGAGATTTTCTGAACAGTGGAGATGGGGGTTATCCTTAAAACTCATTCTCTGTTCTCAAAATTATCTCTGCCTCAATATACAATAACCTACTATTCCCACACCCTCCACCCAATAATTTTCACTCTCTCTCTCTCTCTCTCTCTCTCTCTCTCTCTCTCTCTCTCTCTCTCTCTCTCTCTGTCTCTCTTTTTTTTCTTTCTCTCTACTGACTCTTGTCCCATCACCCACATTGTGTGCCACTCTCTGCCAATGCACCCACCAGGCTCCACCCCCCCCCCCCCCCCCCAGCTGCTCCTTTCCTTTTCTGTTCTCCACCACTCCTCACCCTACACGACAGCAGTCCACATATTATGTTACTTGCCTGCATTAGTGTAATGACATCGTGATACAAAGCCACAGTTTCTACAATCGTCCTCCTAAAAGCACAAGTTTGCTGTTGGCCTATGATGTCAGCGCATGCTTGGTGTAAAGCGCTTATTAGTTACTTGAGCTATAATTTTGTAATCTGAATTTAAAATCAAAATCGGCCATAGGTTGTTTATTGCCGCCTCTGTTCTTTGGGATCAACATAATTTTGCATTGTTTGAACTCTGCAGGCACTGGTTTTCCATGTAAGACTTCATTGACAATTTTGGTGAACTTTTCTCCTATTGGGGTCAAAAATAGTTTATAGAATTCAATGGACAGTCCGCCCGGTCATGAAGATTTCCTAGCGGGGGAGCTGTGCATGATTTCCAATACATCTTCCTTGGTGATGTCCAAAGAAATGTTCTCATTATCATCTCGTGATTTTTGTGGAAGATATGTACCAAAGAGCTCATTGTATTCTTCTTAGCTTGTTTCCCCTGACACATACATATGTTCATAGTACACTGAGATCTCTTTAATTATTTCCTTCTGGGTGGTGATTATGGTACCACCATCAATTTGAAGTTCATCCCTGAAACTACTACTTCTGTTTTTTGCGTGTCTGACGAGGTGGTACAATGCAGCAGTCTCATCTTCAGTGACTGACTTTGCTTTGGATTTTATCTTAAGTCCCTCCAGTTCCTTACTTTTCAGACTTATTAACTTTGCTCCTATTTGCTTTATGTCTCTTAATCTTGTAGGAATTACATCAGTCTGATCGTAGAGGTCCCTTAGCATGCTGTAGTATAATTTTACAGTCTGTTTCCTTTGTCTGGCCATATCTAGTGTGTGTGAGGGATACACTGTGTATCCATTACCCATAACTGCACCTAGCTTGATACAGTGTTTATCTTAGGAGCAAAATGCCTCGGACCTATGGAGGTGATGGAGTCCCACCTCTAACTGACAAACCAGGGACTCCTAAGATAAGACATGGCAAACAAATGGTAATGAGAGGGGAAGCTATTAATATCAATGGGGGCTACTCTGGGAAGAAAGTAGAGCTGGCAGAGGCTGCAAGTAAGATGGGGCTGGACATTTTAGCTGTTAGTGACATTCGGGTAAGGGGTGAGAAAGAAGAGGAAGTGGGAGAATACAAGGTCTACCTGTCAGGAGTCAAAGCAGGAATAGCACAATGGGGTGTAGGGCTTTACATCAGGAAAGAAATGGAACCCAGCATAGTTGCAATAAGGTATATAAACGAATGACTGATATGGATAGATTTGACAGTGTCTAGCAAGAAAACTAGGATTGCATCAGTATATTCGCATTGTGAAGGGACACATCAAGATAAGATGGGTAGTTTCTCTGAGGCACTCAGTGATGTAGTTGTTAGAGTAAAGGACAAGGACAGTGTTCTGCTCATGGGTGATTTTAACGCAAGGATTGGAAATCGAACAGAAGGGTATGAAAAGGTTATGGGTAAATTTGGAGAGGATGTGGAGGCCAACAGGAACGGGAAACAACTCTTGGATTTCTGTGCCAGTATGGGCTTAGTAATCACAAACTCCTTTTTTAACATAAGAACATTCACCGGTATACTTGGGAAGGCAGGGGAACCAGATCTGTCATTGACTATATAATAGCAGATCAGGAATTCAGGAAGGCTGTGAGGGACACACGTGTATTCAGGGGATTCTTTTATGACACTGATCATTATTTAATCTGCAGTGAAATTGGGATTGTGAGGCCGAAAGTGCAGGAGGTCAGGTCCATATGTAGGAGGATAAGAGTGGAGAAGCTTCAGCATAAGGAAATCAGGCACAAGTACACAACAACGATCTCAGAAAGGTACCAGTCAGTTGAATGTAGTCAATTACAGTCACTGAAAAAGGAATGGACAAGGTATAGGGGCGCGGTACTAGAAGTGGCTAAAGAATGTCTTGGAACATTAGGGTATAAAAGTAGGATGAAGCAAACAGCTTGGTGGAATGACAGTCAAGGCAACCTGTAAAAGGAAAAAGAAGGCGTATCAAAAATGGCTACATACTAGAACTCAGGTAGACAGAGAAAGTTATGTTGAAGAAAGAAACAAAGCCAAACAGATAATTGCAGCATCCAAGAAGAAATCTTGGGAAGACTTTGGAAACAGGTTGGAGACTATGGGTCAAGCTGCTGGAACATCATTCTGGAGTGTAATTAGCAGTCTTCAAAAGGGAGGTAAGAAGGAAATGACAAGTATTTTGGACAGATCAGGAAAACTGCTGGTGAATCCTGTGGATGCCTTGGGCAGATGGAGGGAATATTTTGAAGAGTTGCTCAATGTAGGTGAAAATACGATCAGTAATGTTTCAGATTTCGAGGTAGAATGGGATAGGAATGATGATGGAAATAGGATCACATTTGAGGAAGTGGAGAAAATGGTCAATAGATTGCAGTGCAATAAAGCAGCTGGGGTGGATGAAATTAAGTCGGAACTCATCAAATACAGCGGAATGTCAGGTCTTAAATGGCTACACAGGATAATTGAATTGGCCTGGGAGTCCGGACAGGTTCCATCAGACTGGACAAAAGCAGTAATCACACCAATATTTAAACATGGAAACAGAAAAGATTGTAACAACTACAGAGGTATCTCTTTAATCAGCGTGGTGGATAAAATCTTCTCAGGTTTTGTTGAAAGGAAAGTGCGAGTATTAGTTGAGGACCAATTGGATGAAAAACAGTGCGGGTTTAGGCCTCTTAGAGGTTGTCAGGACCAGATCTTTAGCTTACGGCAAATAATGGAGAAGTGTTATGAGTGGAACAGGGAATTGTATCTATGCTTTATAGATCTAGAAAAGGCATATGACCGGGTTCCTAGGAGGAAGTTATTGTCTGTTCTACGAGATTATGGAATAGGAGGCAAACTTTTACAAGCAATTAAAGGTCTTTACATGGATAGTCAGGCAGCAGTTAGAGTTGACGGTAAATGGTTCAGAGTAGTTTCAGGGGTAAGACAAGGCTGCAACCTGTCTCCACAGTTGTTCATATTATTTATGGATCATATGTTGAAAACTATAGACTGGCTGGGTGAGATTAAGATATGTGAACACAAAATAAGCAGTCTTGCATATGCGGATGACTTAGTTGTGATGGCAGATTCGATTGAAAGTTTGCAAAGTAATATTTCAGAGCTAGATCAGAAATGTAAGGACTATGGTATGAAGATTAGCATTTCCAAAACTAAAGTAATGTCAGTGGGAAAGAAATACAAAAGGATTGAGTGCCAAATAGGAGGAACAAAGTTAGAACAGGTGGACGGTTTCAAGTACTTAGGACGCATATTCTCACAGGATAGCAACATAGTGAAAGAACTGGAAGCGAGGTGTAGCAAAGCTAATGCAGTGAGCGCTCAGCTACAGTCTACTCTCTTCTGCGAGAAGAAAGTCAGTACCAATCTTTCGATCAACTTTGTTGTATGGGAGCGAAAGCTGGGTGGATTCAGGTTACCTTATCAACAAGGTTGAGGTTATGGATATGAAAGTAGGTAGGATGATTGCAGGTACTAGTAGATGGGAACACTGGCAGGAGGGTGTCCACAATGAGGAAATAAAAAAAAATAAAAAAAAACTGGGAGTGAACTCTATAGATGTAGCAGTCAGGGTGAACAGGCTTAGATGGTGGGGTCATGTTACATGTATGGGAGAAGCAAGGTTACCCAAGAGACTCATGGGTTCAGCAGTAGAGGATAGGAGGAGTCGGGGCAGACCAAGGAGAAGGTACCTGGATCCAGTTAAGAATGATTTTGAAGTAATAGGTTTAACATCAAAAGAGGCACCAATGTTAGCACTGAATAGGGGATCGTGGAGGAATTTTATAAGGGGGCTATGCTCCAGACTGAATGCTGAAAGGCATAATCAGTCTTAAATGATGATGATGATGATTATGATGATGATGATGCCTCAGGTACAGTTTGTTCACAATGTCCTGAATGAGTTTTCAGGGGGGGGGGGGGGGGGATGGAGGAAGTAATCTCCACCCACTGTCTTCCAGCATATTGACAGCCAAAGATGGAGAGGCGATGTGTGAGCAACAAGCTGCATTTCATAATGCAGTACTGCCATTGCACAGGTATTAACTGGTTTGGCATGAGCACAACAGTTACTTTGTAACAGCTATGATACACATGGGTACTGTGTTGATAGCTAGTTTGGAAGTGGTCGGACACAAAGACACTCGTGGCCCCAAGCTGACAAAATTAAACAGGCTACAGCCAGTCCAGAATTAGGGAGCCCTCATTCAGGACATTGTGAACAAATAGTACATTTCCACCTTGTTGCCTAGGAACAAAAAATCAGTTTACCGAAT
The DNA here is from genome assembly GCF_023897955.1 of Schistocerca gregaria. Taxonomy (NCBI): domain Eukaryota; kingdom Metazoa; phylum Arthropoda; class Insecta; order Orthoptera; family Acrididae; genus Schistocerca; species Schistocerca gregaria. Next base: position 381,721,144 of record NC_064922.1, on the reverse strand, counting down.
TTTGAACCAACTATGTGAGGGATTTCAGGAGTCCTAGCATGTTAACATGTTACTCTCAACAGGTTAGAAGCATCAGAAGTAAAAGTAACTTTGTTCTTATTCTTAAGCATTAAAAGACAATTAATCTTCATGATGCATGTAAATAACATGGTGGAAAATATCAAATGCATTTTGAGGCCATTTATATGTAAAATCACAACACCACAAAAACATAGTGAGATTCTGAAAGACATGCAGGGAATAGGTGCTTTGTGCAGGACTTTCAGTTGGCCCTCAAATACATTAATGTAATGTATTGTGCAATATAGATTTGTTTATTTCTACCAGAAGCACGCAGCAACATGAGCACCAGAAATAGTTTCTCAGTGAAATGAACTTAAAGATCGTCCACATCTATTAAAAGAAGTGTCACCCAAACATAACATTTCTGCGAGTCTGCAAGAGAATCTGTCTGTCACAGTTGGTAGCATTGCAGCAGGCAAGGTTGGAATATGTTGCTGTCAGTCAGTGGTTGCCCTGTTGTCAGGACTGTGATATGCTGTACTGTGAGGTCGGTTTCGCATTGATCAGGAGTTGCAGACGGTGGTCTTATAAAGGTTACCCTGTGTATGTGTAGTTGGCCAGACTCACGTGGCCGTGGATGCAAGCTAGTGACAGCCATGACCGGTGATCGTGGTGCCCTCCTTACTACATTGGATGTCACAGTGAAATGGAGCTGCATCAGCTGCAGGTGTCTGATAAGTGGCAACCTGCAGGACTATGTTGTGTGGCATCTGGCTGGATCATTAGGACCAACTGTATGCTGTAGAATCATTTGAAGCAATATCATGCATGAAATATCTAAGAATATGTATTCTTCTCAACCTAAAGTGGTATGACCCAGTAAAACTGGTTGTATAAGTGCTGTATCACATATTATTGAGTAGGGAAACTCTCCCCTAAAACAAGAAACAGCTGTGGCACAATCATTAGTTAATATCTTCATTGGTAAACATGTAACTTTGAGGTTTAAAAGTTAGCCCATGTGCAAGTTGTGCAGTTATTGAATGACAGAAAACTAGACAAAATACACAAAGTCCAAAGTACTAAATCTCCTTGCCCAGTAACATGTTGTGATACTTTGTCTGTAGGAGGCTTTGTAGATTGTGGCTAACACTTCTGAACACAGACTACCGCAACCACTAAGGAACTGTCAGCAGAATGTAAATAGTACTGATGGCAGTGGCACTGTGAAGCTTTCTGGAGGCATTTGCTCAAAGTCCTGTCATGGTTGGCAGCTCTGAGCTGGTCTCAAACTCTTAATAGGGCCAACTTCAGAACACCCAATGCATCTTACAGAAGATACCACAGTAAGAAATTGTCACCATCAACTTTCAGATGTATTATCAAGTCTTTTGTCTCTCCATATCCTGCAATCCATTGCTTCATTCTTAATGTTGCCATATGTGCTGACTTCCATTACATCATCCAGGATCCCTTCCTCTGTTGCCTCCTATTCCCTTCCACATACCCACCTAAGACTGTTTAATAAGTATCTCTTTCCTTCTAAATGTATGTGCAATCTAGTTTTTCTTTCTTTTGTTACACTCAGTAATTGTCTTTGCTCTCTCAATATTCTCAGTATCCCTTCATTTTTCACTCTATTCATCCAGCTTATTTGTACCATACGTTGCCATGTCCACGTGACACCTCCAGCTTTTCTCTGTCTTTCTTCCTTAGTGTCCACATTTCAGCACCAAACAGGACAACATTCCATACAGAACATTTTATGAGGGATGTTCAATAAGCAACGTGACACATACATATTTTCTCAGTCAGTTTCAGTTGAAAAACTGCGGAATTTGTTGTGGGACATTGTGGATTATTCCCACTTCAGTTGCTATCATTTTGTGAAGTTCCAGTAGGTGGCAGTGCTATACATAGCCTTCAAAATAGCACCTGTAACAGAGGTGCATTCCAAGTAGAGACTTTCATTAAGTTTCTTTTGGTAAAAAAACAGAGCATCACAGGTACTTGTAGGCACAAGGAGAATGACTGCAGTGACCTAGCAGTGAACAAGAGCACGGAGATTTGTTGGGTGAAGTGACTGTCAACAACACAACAAGGACGTGCAAACATGTCCAATCTCCTGTGTGCCGGCTAGCAATACACAGCAGTGACTCCTGCACTGACAGTCATCCACCACCTGGGGTACTCAAAGGTGTGTGCCCACTGGTTTCCTCGCTACCTAACCGAAGATCATAAAGAGCAACAAAGGACCATCTGTGTGGAATTGCTTGCACATTAAGAGGCTGATTGTGATGATGTTTTGTCAAACATTGTCAGAGGGAATGAAACGTGGGTTCATCGTTTTGAACCAGAAATGAAACAGAAATCCATGCAGCGGCACCACGCCACCTCTCCTCTGAAGAAAAAGTTCAAAGTCACGCCCTCAGCCAGTAAACTCATGGCTGCGGTCTTCTGGGATGCAGAAAGTGTTACTCTATTTGTTTTCCATCACGGCGCAACGATCAGCTCTCAAATGTATTTGCTACCCTCAGGAAATTGAAGAAATGGCTTCAGCATGTTGATCATCACAGAAATGCAAACTAACTTCTTCTTTTTTTTTCTTCTCCTCCTCCTCCTCCTCCTCCTCCTCCTCCTCTATGGCAGTGCAAGATCGCACACAAGTCTGCGCACCTGAGAGGGGCTCACAAAACTTGCTGTTACTGGAAAATTGTATAAATTGGAGCTGACGTGTAAGCTTGCAAACTTTGTTCATGCCACATGCTGGTTGTAAGTGGAACAGGAAATGGGAAAGTGTGTGTGTGTGTGTGTGTGTGTGTGTGTGTGTGTGTGTGTGTGTGTGTGAGAGAGAGAGAGAGAGAGAGAGAGAGAGAAATTAAGTGCTTTGTTCACACAGGTAGCTTCAAACAGGAATGACATATTTGTACAAGAAATCAACAGTAATGGTGATTTACTAAATGAAACTCTCTGTAACATTTCTTTGAGTCAAGCAACTTAACAGTTAGTCTACACATTTGTAGGCAATCCCTCCCGTTCCCTCCATCCCTCTTTCAGAGGCATGGTGGCCTTCCAGAAATTCTGCAACTCCAATCTGGCTTCATCTTTCTTCCCTGAAGTGTCAAACCTCATAGTGGTGGCGCAAACAGCTGTTGATGATCTAGCACCATATTCTGATCTTATTCTTCCTGCTAACTGTAATTCTACCTTTCTGGTCAAGAATACTGTGAGTAAGTGAAATAGGGTTTCTGTCTGCTTTTCAACATGTCTGCTTCATATGATCCTGCCCCCAAGTGTCACATGGAATCTAAAATTTCCTCAAAACATTATCTATTCCAAAACCTGTCACCCAAATAAATCTATTCACTTACTCTGACAATCACCCAGTATGCCCACCTTTTCTACATCTAAATCCATACTCTGCAAATCACTGCGAACTGGGTGGTTGAGGGTATGTATGCGCCATGGTCACTAGGGTTTCATCCTGTTCCATTTGCACATGCAGCATGGGAAGAGTGATTTGACTGCCTCCGTATGTGCCATAATTAGTCTAGTCTTGTTCTCGAGATCCCTGTGTGAGCAATACATAGGGGATGGGAGAGATTTGTAGAGTATTCCTAGTGTTATAGTGTAAAGTCAAATGCTGGCACGCCAGTCGGGAATGATAGAGAAGAGATGGCTGTTAGAAGATGTCAGCCAATCGCACATTGATTGATACCTCCCCAGGACGGCAATGTGACAGTGGCCCCTGTGTGCCGATTTTCTTTGTTTGGAACCTCTGAAGTTTTTAATTAGTTTCCACTCTCTCTATTTGTGAGCTCGTGTTCAGTCATTCAGTCTGCCCATACTTCTGCGTTCCATTCCTGGAGTCAGTGGTGGATTTCTCTGGTTAGTCTATTCATTTCTCTTCTGTGCTTTGTGTTATGAGTTTGAAGCTATCTGTGTCGTGCTCTGATTTTTTAAGAACTTCAGATCCCGGATTACGAGTGGAAGCGTGTAGAAATTGGAGTCTTGAAACGTCACCTTCATGGATGCACACTTGTGGGTGGATTTTATTTGTCTGTCAATGATCCTATGGCTTCCTCGATTTGTTCATGATTACTGAGGTCTTATGTTTGGGCAGATGTTGTTGTTAAGCCACCTTTAGATTTTCTCCCAGTCATGCTTGTGGTGTGGCGCAGTCGTGGTGACTTGGTTGAATTGCTGATATATCCAGATATTGGGAGATGATTGGAAGTTAATTTGCTAAGTGTTCTTAGGTGGAGGTCTGGGTCCAGATTTTTTATATGAAAATGTCTAGTTCATCTGGGGTTGGTGTTGGTGATTGAATAGAATATCATCATCATAATCATCACTTAAGACTGATTATGCCTTTCAGCGTTCAGTCTGGAGCATAGCCCCCCTTATAAAATTCCTCCATGATCCCCTTTTCAGCGCTAACATTGGTGCCTCTTCTGATGTTAAACCTATTACTTCAAAATCATTCTTAACCGAATCCAGGTTCCTTCTCCTTGGTCTGCCCCGACTCCTCCTATCCTCTACTGCTGAACCCATGAGTCTCTTGGGTAACCTTGTCTACTAGTACCTGCAATCATCCTAGCTACTTTCATATCCATAACCTCAACGTTGTTGATGAGGTAACCTGAATCCACCCAGCTTTCGCTCCCATACAACAAAGTTGATCGAAAGATTGGTACTGACTTTCTTCTCGCAGAAGAGAGTAGACTGTAGCTGAGCGCTCACTGCATTAGCTTTGCTACACCTCGCTTCCAGTTCTTTCACTATGTTGCTATCCTGTGAGAATATGCGTCCTAAGTACTTGAAACCGTCCACCTGTTCTAACTTTGTTCCTCCTATTTGGCACTCAATCCTTTTGTATTTCTTTCCCACTGACATTACTTTAGTTTTGGAAATGCTAATCTTCATACCATAGTCCTTACATTTCTGATCTAGCTCTGAAATATTACTTTGCAAACTTTCAATCGAATCTGCCATCACAACTAAGTCATCCGCATATGCAAGACTGCTTATTTTGTGTTCACATATCTTAATCTCACCCAGCCAGTCTATAGTTTTCAACATATGATCCATAAATAATATGAACAACTGTGGAGACAGGTTGCAGCCTTGTCTTACCCCTGAAACTACTCTGAACCATTTACCGTCAACTCTAACTGCTGCCTGACTATCCATGTAAAGACCTTTAATTGCTTGTAAAAGTTTGCCTCCTATTCCATAATCTCGTAGAACAGACAATAACTTCCTCCTAGGAACCCGGTCATATGCCTTTTCTAGATCTATAAAGCATAGATACAATTCCCTGTTCCACTCATAACACTTCTCCATTATTTGCCGTAAGCTAAAGATCTGGTCCTGACAACCTCTAAGAGGCCTAAACCCGCACTGTTTTTCATCCAATTGGTCCTCAACTAATACTCGCACTTTCCTTTCAACAAAACCTGAGAAGATTTTATCCACCACGCTGATTAAAGAGATACCTCTGTAGTTGTTACAATCTTTTCTGTTTCCATGTTTAAATATTGGTGTGATTACTGCTTTTGTCCAGTCTGATGGAACCTGTCCGGACTCCCAGGCCAATTCAATTATCCTGTGTAGCCATTTAAGACCTGACATTCCGCTGTATTTGATGAGTTCCGACTTAATTTCATCCACCCCAGCTGCTTTATTGCACTGCAATCTATTGACCATTTTCTCCACTTCCTCAAATGTGATCCTATTTCCATCATCATTCCTATCCCATTCTACCTCGAAATCTGAAACATTACTGATCGTATTTTCACCTACATTGAGCAACTCTTCAAAATATTCCCTCCATCTGCCCAAGGCATCCACAGGATTCACCAGCAGTTTTCCTGATCTGTCCAAAATACTTGTCATTTCCTTCTTACCTCCCTTTTGAAGACTGCTAATTACACTCCAGAATGATGTTCCAGCAGCTTGACCCATAGTCTCCAACCTGTTTCCAAAGTCTTCCCAAGATTTCTTCTTGGATGCTGCAATTATCTGTTTGGCTTTGTTTCTTTCTTCAACATAACTTTCTCTGTCTACCTGAGTTCTAGTATGTAGCCATTTTTGATACGCCTTCTTTTTCCTTTTACAGGTTGCCTTGACTGTCATTCCACCAAGCTGTTTGCTTCATCCTACTTTTATACCCTAATGTTCCAAGACATTCTTTAGCCACTTCTAGTACCGCGCCCCTATACCTTGTCCATTCCTTTTTCAGTGACTGTAATTGACTACATTCAACTGACTGGTACCTTTCTGAGATCGTTGTTGTGTACTTGTGCCTGATTTCCTTATGCTGAAGCTTCTCCACTCTTATCCTCCTACATATGGACCTGACCTCCTGCACTTTCGGCCTCACAATCCCAATTTCACTGCAGATTAAATAATGATCAGTGTCATAAAAGAATCCCCTGAATACACGTGTGTCCCTCACAGCCTTCCTGAATTCCTGATCTGCTATTATATAGTCAATGACAGATCTGGTTCCCCTGCCTTCCCAAGTATACCGGTGAATGTTCTTATGTTAAAAAAGGAGTTTGTGATTACTAAGCCCATACTGGCACAGAAATCCAAGAGTTGTTTCCCGTTCCTGTTGGCCTCCACATCCTCTCCAAATTTACCCATAACCTTTTCATACCCTTCTGTTCGATTTCCAATCCTTGCGTTAAAATCACCCATGAGCAGAACACTGTCCTTGTCCTTTACTCTAACAACTACATCACTGAGTGCCTCAGAGAAACTACCCATCTTATCTTGATGTGTCCCTTCACAATGCGAATATACTGATGCAATCCTAGTTTTCTTGCTAGACACTGTCAAATCTATCCATATCAGTCATTCGTTTATATACCTTATTGCAACCTACACCCCATTGTGCTATTCCTGCTTTGACTCCTGACAGGTAGACCTTGTATTCTCCCACTTCCTCTTCTTTCTCACCCCTTACCCGAATGTCACTAACAGCTAAAATGTCCAGCCCCATCTTACTTGCAGCCTCTGCCAGCTCTACTTTCTTCCCAGAGTAGCCCCCATTGATATTAATAGCTTCCTCTCTCATTACCATTTGTTTGCCAAGTCGTATCTTAGGAGTCCCTGGTTTGTCAGTTAGAGGTGGGACTCCATCACCTCCATAGGTCCGAGGCATTTTGCTCTGATTGTTGCCAGCATCATATGTAAAGTACCAGGGAAGCAGGTTTGCTAGCATTACTTGCCCTGAGTCCCGTTGGGTTTTACTCCTAACAGCTGAGTTACTAACCGGTGGATTTGGTAGTCTTTGCCATATGAACACAAAGGTGGCTACGACTTAGAATATGTCAGAGATGCCCAGCCTTATTCCAAAGTAACTGGTATCTCGACTGTTGGGACCACTTACTTGGCCACTCATATGTTTCCCGTGGTTCATGAACTAGGACATGACTACAGGAACCCACACCATGAAGCACTTGAATGGGATGTATGTTATATTTTTGGGGCCATTATTACTACAGTCAGGGTACCTTTCAGGTCATGTAGGTGATTTCCTTGAGCATTGTTTTGACGTGAGTCACATGCTGCGTTTTTTGCATTAAGGCCCCCACTGAGTAACATACATTCACGGTTGTTGAACATTTGTAAGAGGTCATTTTCATTTGACCGCGCTTGGGCTTAGGTATGCCGCTAACAGGGTGACTTTGCCTTTCACCATTTCTGTGCTGACTTTTGTGGCCATGTAGCTTCGGGATTGTGCATGATGTGGGGCCGTAAGAAGATGGCCGATCCTCCTGCCCGTTAAATGGCACAGTCCATGCTGTAGCATATACTGTTTCATGAATTGGACATCTCAGTGGGGTGTAGGCTAGTTTCTGCCACGATTAGTACATCTGTTTTTAGGTTTTCCACAAATTCATTGATGGTGTCCTTTTTGTTCTTCAGCCCTGCAACATTGAAGTTGCAAAATCAGAGGTTTGTTCTTATTGAGGACCTCATATCCAAGAGAAGTGCCAAAGAAATTCATCACTCCCCTGATGATTGACATGACTTGGGACATGAGGTGTGGGGCATTTGTGAAGTTGTAAACATATCAGGTGACAGTGGAGATGATGTTGGTCCACTGGAAGTGCTCCTATATGGTTTTGATTTGATTGAAGATGTTGATGGTTGGCAGCCTGCTGTTTTGTTGGTTGGTATTCATCGGTTGTTGTGGTTGGTTTCTGGAGGTGGTGGCATTGTTTTGTCAGGTGTCAGCCCAGGTATGTCTTCCTATTTGAAGTGCTTTTGCTGGCGTGGGCATTATGGTCCTCTTCATACCTGGTTGGACTGTTCTGGCTGTTAGTGCTGTCGTATGGGGCTTTTATGTGTGCTTTGCCCTGATGGCCTTCTGAAACTCTTTGCACCCCCTAAATGATGCTGGGTGGCTGTCCTGGTTGCAGTTAACACAGTTGAGGGGGGGGGGGGCATTTAATGGATGCTTGCAGTCCCTTGCTCTGTGGTCACCTCCACATCGCACACACCTGGTTGGCATTTTGCAGTAGTTTGCAGTGTGGAAAAATCCCAGGCATTTCTTGTACTGTGGTCAAACGTCTTGGTGTTTATACGACTCAAGTCACCTTGTTGTCAATGTGTATCTGACATAGTAGATAGCCTCATTTTCTGGTTTCTTCTGTAGAGTAACATAGAATACATCCATGTCAGTGTAGCTCCTTTGTTTAGGAGTTCCTAGTTTTGTACTGGTGTAAGCCTCGAGGCTGGAAGTTCAGCAGTCTGAGGTCTTCCTCTACTTCATTCTCTGTCGCTGCTTCATGGAGGCCATTTATGACCACCTTTGGGTGATGCCCATTCTGTGGTTGATTTATGAAGTTATGTTGTTGTGTGTGGAGTAGTCCAGGGTAGTCTACTGATCTTTGGTGGTCTCGAAGTGGTACTTCATAGATTTTTCCTTGTGGATTCCTTTGATTGGCCCATCCAAATGCTTTTTTAATGTGGCATTTAATGTCAGGTAGGGTCCTGGATATTGTATTGTGATCAGTGGGATACTCATTGTTGTTTATGGGGGTTTGGTTGATGTGTTAGGTTGGTATGTTACCTCAGCTGTGCTGGTTGCAGAGATCTGTTATGCAGCTCTAGCGAGTGGTTCAAATCAGTTTACTCTGCAGTCCTAAATTGGTTGTTTGGTGCACTGTCATCACCAGAATTTTTTCTCTTGATGGTTTTCCTTGGCGGGAGGGTTTGAAATTCACCTTCCTCACCATCCTGTTCAATTTCTTCATCTTCACTTGTTTCTGCTTTGGATGATTGATAGGACTGAGTGTACTTGTCATCGTTATTGTCGTCAGTCTAGGTGTGTTTCATCTTTTAGTTTTGATTTCAGTCATCTTGCCATCGCCATTAGCTGCCATGATGAAATTTTGTTGCTCTTGGAACTTCCGTCAGAGAAGCAGTTTCTCAACACTTTGGTCCATCGTGGGTTTGGCTCAGACCTACTCGCAAGAGATGCTTTTTCACTACTCCTTATACTTTTGTCTTGAAGAGTGTAGACGTACATTCTGCAGGGGACCGGCCTCCTGTTGGTCGGCCACCTGGGGATGAGGTCCTGGGTCCTCATAATTCCCTAAACTGTTCTTCCCAACACTTGAAACTGCAGGTAGGTATATGAACAATGTAGGGAAAAGCAATTACTACTTACTGCAAAGAAGGTAAGTAGCAATCGGTCATTTCCTACATTGTTGATATTCCCACACACTTGAGCAATATTCTAGATTGGGTCACACATGAGAGTTGTAAGCAATCTCTTTTGTAGGCTGATTGCACTTCCTCAGTATTCTATCAATAAACCAAACTGTCCCAAGTGCTTTACCCACAACTGAGCCTATGTGATCATTGCATTTTATATCCCTACAAAGTATTACATCCAGGTATTTGGGCGAGTTGGCAAATTCCAGCTGTGACTGTGATATTACAGTCATTGGATGCTGTTTTCATTTTGTGAAGTTCAGAATTTTACATTCTTGATCATTTAAAGCAAGTCGTCAATCTTTGCACCACTATGAAATCTTATCAAGATCTGACTTAGTATTTATGCAGCTCCTTTCAGACAGTCCTTCATTATAGATAACTGTGTCATCTCCAAAAAGTCTGAGGTTACTGTTAATATTGTTCACAAGGCCCTTAATATATAACATAAACAGCAATGATCAACACACTTCCCTGGGGCACACCCGAAGTTACTTCATCTGATGATGACTCCATCCTAGGTAACATGCTGTATCCTCCCTACCAAAATATCCTCAGTAGTTACAAATTTCACTTAATACCCCATACGAATGTACTTTGACATTAAGTGTAGGTGTGGTACTGAATCAAATGCTTTTAGGAAATCAAGAAATATTGCATCTACTTGACTGCTTTAATCCAAAGATTTCAGTGTGTCATGTTAGAAAAGTGTGAGTTGGGTTTCACTTGATTGATGTTTTTGGAATCTATGCTGACTGGCATGGAGGAGGTCATTCTGTTCAATATACCTCATTATGTTAGAGCTCAGAATGTGTTCCAAGATTCTACAATTATTCATTGTCAAGGATTTTTTATGGTAGTTTTGTGGATCACTTCTACTACCCCTCTTGCAGAGAGGCATTACCTGTGCTTTCTTCCTGCTACTGAACATGGTTTTTTGTTTGAGGGATCTGATAGATTCTAGTTAGAACAGGAGCTAACTCACACTTCTGTTAGCTATCCCATCTGGCCCTGGAGCTTTGTTCACTTGTAATGATTCAGCTGTTTCTCTACACCAGTGACAATAAAACTGATTTTGCTCACCTCTTCAGTGGTACAAAGATTAAATTGGGGCCCTTCACCCCCCTGGGTTTTCCTTTGTAAAAGAATATTTGAAAATGGAGTCTGGCATTTCAGCTTTCACTTTGCTGCCCTAATATCCAGTTCTGTCCCATTATTTAGGGATTGGATACTAAGTTTGATGCCACTAGTAGCCTTTAATATGACTAAAATTTCTTTGTTTTTTCTGAAAGATTGTTTGACAGTTGTCTGCTGTGTTAGTCATTGAAGGCTTCACGCGTTGCTCTCTTGGCAGCCAAATGCGTTTCATTCAGCATCTCTGTATGTATAGTCCTGTGATTAGTTTTACACCTATTATGTAGCAGTCTCAGTTTCTGTAGAAGTTTCCTTACAGTGAGCGTATACCATGGAGGGTCCCTCCAATTATGAACTGTTCCACTGAGTACATATCTATTCACAGCATAGTCAACTATTCTTTTAAACTTGACCCGTAGTCCTGTACATGCTCCTGTCCTGTGCTGGAAGTTTAAAGTTCCTCATTAAGATATGACACTACTGCTTTTTTTATCTAGTTTACTGAACATACGTATCTTTCTGCATTAGTTGCCCATTGTACGAGGTGTGTTTTTTAAGTAAGGTCCATTTTGTTGTAGACACTAGGTAATGATAGTGGCACATAAAGTGCCCTCCACAACACACCGTTGGGTGGCTTGCGGAGTATAAATGTAGTTGTTGACTCCCTCTGTTTTTGTGATAAGTTGAACTTCCCAGAATTCGATGTCAGGTTGCAGTGCTATGATGGGCACCAGTGGACTGGTTACCACCTGAGGTATTGACAGTATTATTATTATTATTATTATTGTTATTATTATTATTATTATTTTAAGCATACCACAACGAGCACGTGCGTCATGTACTGGCATGCCTCGGGAACAACTGTGCTCAGTTTCAGCTCTGCAGCTAACCTGTACGGTTCTGTTCTGTGCTTTCAAAATGTCGAAGGCTGTCAACTCGCCCCTGCATTTGAGGTTTGCTCAGTGATACGGTTTCTGACAGCATGGAACCTGTCTGCTGCAGAAATTCTTCAACAGATTTGCAAAGTGTACGGTGATACTGTTATGAGTGAAAGCAAAGTGCGTAAGCAGGTACAAGAATTCAAAGATGGCTGTGACAACGTCAATGGTGAGGATGACTCCAGTGGCCCTTCTTTGTTTACAGACAATTTGGTGGCTTCAGTTCAAGCAAGGATTTGTGAGAACAGGTCTCTTAAACGAATTTCCTGACGTGTTGAGATCAGTGCATTACAACATTGTTTCTGAACACCTACAGTTTAGGAAACTGTGCTCCCACTGTGTCCCGAAACTCCCAACAGAGGACCACAAAAACCAAAGATTTGAGTGTGCCCTCCCAGGGAGCTCACGGTTCTTTCGTGAGTACATGCATGGCGAGCACGGAGCCCCGAGCTATTGCAGCCTTCCTTCTTTCCAGGGCTGCATTTCCTTGCCCTTCCCCTCCTTTCCTCTCCTTGCTCCTTCCTCTTTGCCCTCTCCTCTCCCTCTCTTGGTATCCTTGCTTATGTTGGCCCCGCTATCCTCCTGGTTATGTTGGTTTTGCAATTTAGTTTTGTTGCGTAATCACCTCATCCTTTTGGCAGTCCCTGGTCCCCCTCTGGGGTTTGACCTCCATTACTAAATTTCTCTTCCACAGTGTGAGCCATTTGGGGAAGAGTACCTTACCTAGTGTCTCCGACGTGTGCCCTCCTAGTTCATTCCATCTTTTCTTTCACGTCGTTGTCTGATGCTAGGGTGCATAGCCAGCACGGTAGTTAGCCAGTGTGATGGGGTCACTATGTACCCATTTGGTTGAGCCCCTGAACACACAGAGATCACACTTCTGATACCTGAGCTATGACCTCCTCATGTAAGCCTAGGAGTAGTTGCTTGTCATCCTGTAGCATCGGAACTTCCAGCAATGGCCGCCTTGCCAGACGGCCCTTGCTGTGGCTAGGTGGCGCCCGTGAGGAGAGCCCCTGATTGGAGTGGGTGGTATCAGGGCAGATGCTATGCAAATGGAATGCATACGGGTCCAGAACTCTGGCCGTTCTTCTGCGGCTGTCTCTCTGCGTGGAACTGATACTTCTAGTGCTGCTTCTCCTGCTCCTTCGGCCTTCCCTTACATGGTTACCACCTGGGAGGAGGGTCAGGCCCATCAGCTAGGAGCGAAACCTTTCCCCCGCTATCTGGTTTGCACCAAGACTGATGGGGATACTTTCAGCAATACCAAACCTTTATTCTTTGTGGAACACATTGAAGACCAGTTTGGCGAAGTGGACCCCCTAGCAAGATGCGGTCGGGTTCGTTGTTGGTCAAAACTGCTTCAGCTGCCCAGTCAGCGGCCCTTCATGTCTGTCACCATCTTGGCACAATTCCTGTGTCCATTACCCCCCCCCCCCCCCACCACCACCACCACCAGTCTCTAAATATGGTTCAAGGTGTGATTTTACACAGGGACCTCATCTTTCAAACTGATGAGGAACTTCGGGACAATCTCAGACAGCGTGGTGTTCACTTTGTTCGGCGTGTTCAGAAGGGTCCGAAGGACAATGGCATTGATACTGGTGCCTTTATCCTGGCCTTTGAAGGGGATACCCTTCCTGAGAAAGTAAAGATTATGGTTTATTGATGTTATGTGAAGTCATACATCCCACCTCCTATGAGTTGTTTTAAGTGCTTGCGTTTTGGGCACATCTTCCTGCTGTTCGCAGCCCCCTCTCTGTGCTGACTGTGGATGTCCACTCCATGAGGAGAGTTCCTATGTTCCCCCTCCTGTGTGTGTAAATTGTCATGGCAATCATTCTCCACATTCACCAGATTGCCCAGTATATAAGAAGGAAAAGAAGATACAGGAGTATAAGTCCCTTGATCATCTAACCTACACTGAGGCTCGTAAGAAGTATGCACGTCTTCACCATGTGTCCATGACGTCTAGTTATGCTTTAGTTACATCTTCACCCCTTCCTTACCCCAGTCCCGGACCCCTCTCCTCTCCCCCTCTCCTACGGCTCCCACACCTTTTCCTCCGGGCACTGCTCCCCCTCCCCTGCCGGTGAAGGGCATCCCTCCTGTGATACCCCTTCCTGGCACAAGGTCTGCTGCCACGCGACGACCACGAGAACCCCGGTCTGTCAGCCCCCGTGGTCTTGATCTTGCTGCAGCTGACTCCTTTATGCCACACAGCCCTCCTCGATCTCAAACAAAAAAGAAGAAGAAACATAAGTCCTTGGACAAGGAGCCTCTGGCGTCATCAGAGGTCCCATCCCCGGCTTCACAACCAGATTCTGACCTGTTGTTCATGGATGTCGCCCTCTCCTTGTCGGTGGTGGGTGGTGACCTGCCGGTGTGACTGGTTTTAGCCTGTTCAACCCCTATTTGATTCATCATTTTGTGGTTATCCAATGGAATTGTAATGGATATTACCGTCACCTTCTGGAACTGAAATCCCTTATTTTGTCTTACTCTGCAGCTTGTGTGGTTCTACAGGAATTTCATTTTGCTGATGATCACTCACCAACCCTTGCAGGTTCCGTGTTTTCTGTCGAAATTGGGTCGGGCCCCCTGTGAACTTCTGGTGGCGTTTGCACATTGGTCCATACAGATGTTGCTAGCACGTGCATTCCTCTTCTAACTACATTGGAAGTGGTTGCTGTTAGGGTCCACCTGGACTCTGAGGTCACGGTTTGCAATCTTTCTCCCTCCTGACAGGACTCTTACACCTGCTACCTTAACTGCCCTTCTTCTGCAACTTCCTCCTCACTTCCTCCTCCTTGAGGATTTTAATGCTCACCATCCCTTGTGGGGCAGTGCATTTCTATCTAGACGGGGTCTTCTCATAGACCAGTTTATTACAGACCACGACTTGTGCCTTCTTAATGATGGCTTCCTACTCATTTCAGTGCTGGTCATGGTACCTTTTCTGCCATGGATCTTTCTCTTTCTTCTTCTCCCTCCCTCCTCCCTTCATTACACTGGTCACCACACAATGACCTATGTGATAGTGACCATTTCCTGTTGATTCTCTCACTCCCTTCCCACTCCCCGATGGACAGGTTACCTCATTGGTCTTTCCAACACGCCGATTGGCCTCTATACACTGCACAGGTCGTGTTTTCTCTCTGTCAGGTTGTATTTATGCCGTCCTACGTGATGTGTCTGATGCAATTGCCTCGCTGTACCATGCTCATCTGGACCATTTCACCGCCGGCAAGTCCCTTGGTGGAGTACGGCCATTGCCATTGCTGTCCGTGATCACCGTCGAGCTTTGCAACACCTTAAGTGGCACCCATCCGTTGCCAACCTTATTACCTTTAAACGCCTTCGGCCCGTTATTTAATCAAATAGGGCAGACGTATATGTTGGAAATGCTTTGTTTCTTCCCTCGGTTAATGCCTTCGGCCCGTTATTTAATCAAATAGGGCAGACGTATATGTTGGAAATGCTTTGTTTCTTCCCTTGGTTCTACTGTTCCCATTGGCAATCCACCCTCCCAGGCCTTTCTACAGACCCGTTGATTCTTGCAGAACATCTTGCGACCCATTTTGCAACGGCATCAGCATTAGCCTCCTATCCGGCTACTTTGCTTCACCGGAAACAGTGGGCCGAATATTCTGTCTTATGTTTTACCCCTTGTCAGTCAGAATCTTACAACGAACCTTGTACTGAATGGGAATTTCTTTCCGCACTTTCTTCTTCCCATGATATGGCCCCTGGCCCAGACTCCATTCATAACCAACTGCATCAACATCTCAGTGCTACACAACGGCAACATCTCCTCCGGGTGTTTAACTGTATTTGGCTCCAGGGTGACTTCCCTTCTCAGTGGAGGGATAGCATCGTGGTTCCTGTCCTTAAGCCTGGTAAGAACCCCCTATTTGTTGAAAGCTATCGGCCAATTAGGCTGACAAATGCTGTTTGCAAGTTACTTGAACAGATGGTAGCCCGCCTGCTCAACTGGGTCCTCGAATCTCGGGATCTATTGTCTTCTTACCAGTGTGGCTTCCGAGAGGGACTGTCTCCGGTCAATCATTTACTTCGCTTCGCTTGGAATCCGCAGTCCGGCAGGCTTTTTCCCAGTACCGCCATTTGGTTGCAGTAATTTTTGGCCTTTGCAAGGCCTATGACACGGCTTGGCACCATCACATCTTACTTACACTTCATCAGTGGGGTCTCCGGGGCCCCCTCCTGATTTTTATCTGCCTGTTCCTGTTCCATCGGTTGTTCCGGGTTCGTGTTGGTACTGCTTTTAGTTCTCCATCGTCCCAGGAGACAGGCATCCCAGAGGGTTCTGTATTGAGTGTACTTCTTTTCCTCATTGCTATAGATGAAGTCTGCCAGTCCTTTGTTCGCCCCTGCTCTGTATGTGGATGATTTCTGCATTTGAGTTAGCACCTCTTCGATGGCCTCTGCAGAGTGGCAGCTCCAGGGAGATATACGGCGTGCCTCTGCATGGACCCTCTCACACGGGTTTCAATTCTCTCCTTTAAAATCGTGGGTGGTTCACTTCTGCCACCATACTACAATCCACCCTGAACCAGACCTCTATCTCGATGCGCAACGATTGCCTGTGGTTCCACAGTTTCGTTTCCTGGGTCTTCTTTTTTGACAACAAGCTCACTTGGCTGCCCCATATCCGACTTCTGAAGGTAGGATGCTTCCATAAACTTAATGTTCTTCGCTTCCTTGCCCACACCTCTTGGGGTGCGGACTGCTCCCTCCTCCTCCGCCTTTATCATGCTTTAGTTCTGTCTCATTTGGACTATGGTTGTCAAGTTTATGGTTCGGCTGCTCCTTCCACACTGCACGTGCTGGATCCAGTCCACCATTGTGGTATCCATTTGGCCACTGGTGCCTTCCCTACTAGCCCTTTTGATAGGCTACTGGTTGAAGCTGGGATCTCCCCCACCCCCCTCCTTTCTGTTTGGCTGTCCTAGCTTCTGGTGTCTTATGCAATCACTGTCCATTCCTCTCCCACTCATCCTTCCTATTCTGTCCTGTTCCAAGACCACCTGATTCCCGCCCTCGGGCAGGTTTACTGGTTGGGCTCCACCTTGTGTCTCTTCGCCACAATTTTCAGCTTCCTTCTTTGTCCTGTCTTCCACGCTCCCTCGCCTCCACGCGCCCCCCCCCCCCCCCCCCTTTTGTTAGTTCCTCGACCCCGAATTCAGATGGATCTCCGCTGAGATCGGAGAGATTCCAAACAGAGTTAATTTATGATAAATGTAGATAATATATTCTCCTTGAACTTGCTATGAAAGCTTAACTCCACAGGTCTACTTAAAACACTGCAGTGTGGCCAGTTCCATTGCTGCCACAAAAAGATCCTCTATTGACCAGATCCCAAGTTGATTACATCTACAGTCCAGAGACTAATCATGCCATCCATTGCCCTTCCATATTTTTGCACATGTTACCTGCAAACTTTTCACTGTGGATGATGTGTTCTCCTTGTACATCAAAATCTACCTTACCCTCTGCCCTCTCCAAAAAACCTCAACATTTTGCCTCTTACCTCCTTTCTATATGACATTGTGATCCATCTTTATAATTGGAAGGCTAAATCTACAAACAAATGTGTGGATCTGCCATGTGTTACGTGTGTTACATTTCCGTGTCAACCTTACTGGCCTCCCAGAAGAATGCCACACATTGACTTAACACTTTAAACCTACTCTCCAGTTCAAATCATTGGTAAAATCTTCATGATTCGGAACTCCTCCAGGACCTCAATATTGTTCCCCAACCTGCTTCTTCTGATCGTTGTCAGTTCAGCAAGATACCATTCCGTATATTAATTTCTCTCTCTGATAGCTCCCAAAAACTTGACAATATCAGATACATCAACTGTTCTATATGAAAGTCCCTCCCCTAAAGCTATGGCATCCACTAGTGCTGCATCTGCTGTGAGAAACAAGTTATCTGTATGTGCTACTAATCTTACCAGATCCTTTAAAGACAGAAAATTTCAGCCAAGCTAGTCCAGAAACAATTTCCCATGCCATTACTTTTCATGGCATCAGTCGTATGCCACCTTTGCTTTCAACCTAACATTTCACAAGACCTAACTTGTAAATGTCTGCCCAGGCAAATTAGTAAGCTTTTTTGAGCTACTGTATTGTTAATGCTCTGCCTATTATTAACTTCCAGGGGAATAATTGTCTTTCCTCTTTTTAAGGTTCTGTACCTGTATCGGTAAAAGGAGGTCCTTATAGGACCACAGTGTTGTCCATCTGTCTGTTTATGTCTGTTAAGTCTCATTTTTCTCATAAACAGGTAGGCGAATAAAGTTGAAATGTATGTCACATACAAAGGTCTATGGTCCCTGGTCAGAGCAAAAAAATTTAGCTTGTCAGTCACTGCAGTCAAAAGATATAACCATTTATGTCTCGTATTTATTAATTGCGAACTATCTCATTAAAACCTAGAGGGTAATTCCTGTTGTGTAGAATCATGAAATTTGGCAAGAAGCAAGGTTTCACAGTAAAAGTAAAGGGAAAAACATCTGAAAATTGTTAATTTGTAATTGTATCACAAAATAGTCATTTGTTATCTGGCTGTCTATCCATCTCTTAAGACCCCTTTTTCTCAAGAACAGGTAGCTGTAGCAACTTAATGTTTATTTCATTTACTAAGATCTATGATCCCGTGGCAGTGTAATGCATTTAAGTTCCTTAAGTTAATGCAATTAACAGATATGCCCATTTTGATACTAGCAAACTCACTCGAGACCTAGAATCATGAAATTTGGCAACAAGCAAGATTTTATAGTACAAGCAAGGGGAAAAAATTTGAAAATATATAAAACAACAATTATCTTTTTAGCATTAGAACTTTCATTGCAATCATTTATCAGAAGCATAATACGAAAATATTATTGCATGCAAACATAAAATGTAATTTGTAGTCATGTTTCGGAAAGTAATTAAAAATATTCTATTACCAGTAAATCTTATATTCCTACACAGGTAAACTGAAGCTCCCCTGCTCACTTCATTTGATGTGTCTAGGCTAGTTTGATTCCCGGGATGGATGCACTGTCTATGTACATAATTTTGTTAGTTCATAACCCACAGAGCACAAGTCCTGTCATACTTGGTTCATTCTTTAAATTGATTTCCAGTTGTGAATTTACATTGTTTCCCATTTTTGAGACATCAAATGTTAAATTTTGTTCTATAGTTTTGTGAACAGCAACTATCGAGATTAAAATTTCTCCAAATTAATTATGGGTCCCTTAGGAGATAACCACAGTTCCTTGCTTGCATAGCTCTCCCACTTGTTAAAAATAATTTGATACTTATTTCAGGAACAGATTAACCATGATTGTTGTTAAACAATAAGAACAAGTGTGTGATGTGACTGAGGGGTGGGAAGGTTGGGTGTCCTTATGGAGTACAGTGAGGTAGTCTGGTGGGACACATGTCTTTGTGTTGGCTTTATGGCTTCCATAATCCAGAAATCCCAAATGCCTCAAATTGTAATGGGGCATAGATATGACATTGATAGCATTCTGAATGATAAATGGTGTTCTTGCACAAATGTCACAATAATATCTTGTACAGTGATGCCTTGGTCGTAATACCTCTGGTATTGCCCCTTCTTCTGGCAGTCCCAAATGCCACTTTTAAATAGGAAAAGTGTAGATTTAGGAGAACTCATCCTTGAAGAGTGATAGGGAAAGAGTGCTTCTTTGTGTTGCTTGTTTGCCTGATGTGGGGCACATCAGATGTCTCTCATATTTCCAAAGTAAAGATTGGCTATAACAAATGATCAGCACTATTGATTATATAGTACACGACTGATAACTTTGAATGTATGATTATTTTAAAGTACACTCTGACTGTGGATTTGATACATCACTACAGATTGCAGATGAAAGTTCACAAAGTGCATTTAGTTAGAATCTCATCCCTCCTGTTTCAAAGATGACCCAAAGCTTTGCAGTTCAGAACTGATGATATATAATGTTTTGATCATGATTTGTTCTTGACAAAATTTCTGCATGCTGTTCCCACAGAACTGAGCATTCTGAAACTCTTGAATGTGTTTTTTAGACTCCGTGCGGGGTTGTGCACTTCTCTTTTGGTGGACAATAACAGGCTTCTGCCAGTATGATTATAGGAAACTGGTGGGCTGGAACTTATTTTTAATATCCACTGATCTCCCTGGTGACATACTTTTGTATAATCCCCTACAGTATCAGTTTTACTGCAGCTTATATGCAGTTTGTGAAACTTCAGAGGAGATCTGACTGAAAAGAACTTTACAGAACAGATTATGTGAACGATCATTCGCAAATAATTAAGATTACAGTACTGTTAATGATTTTTGAGAATTCTGTTTGGTACGAAGCCAGACTTCATGAAATGGAATCCAAGGTGACATTGATAAGTTCTTGGGAAATTTCTCTCAAAGTGGTTTGTATGAGTGTCCTCAAAGCAATAGCAATAGATGAAGGATTGTGAGGAACAAGCTGCCCATCAGCCATATTATAGTCACGTTTGACGAGCAGCATGTGAGCCAAACAAGCAGGCAAGCCTAATGTTGGTACAACTTACTCTTTGACTGGGTATTGTACTGCTGGAATATGACATGGGGTGTTGCCCGTTACGAGGACAGTACCTTTGGTACTAAAGCATGCGTGGGGTAACGTGTTGTTCAAATTGTTGAGTCCAGCCTATCATATTCATTGTTTGTCATGGTGCAAAACAACGTAGGGCATCGTATCGTGCTTAAAATGTAAGTGGAAATCACTGTTGGTCAGGTTAAAGACAGAATGTCCAAAAACATTACATCTTGCCTCTGTGTGTTAGTGATAGCATTCAGATGTCCAGTGCAGTGTGGGATGTATGTAAATTGTGTGACAAAAAAAGTGAAGCACCCAGAAGGGAAGGAGGAAATGAAATGAAACTTATCAGGTTGAGAGGGTGTTATTTTAGTGCTTACAAAATTGAGTTAAATATACAAAAAGAGCTTGGCAGTATTAGTCCACTTACCAGTATTATGATTCGCACACTGTTTTGGTTGTTATGAAGCCATTAAATCCTCTCCTGAGGCAAGTTGACTCACAACTGCTGTAACTGGTCCTTGATATCCTGAACACTAGCACTGGAACTGAGTTGATGTCCAAGCTGGTGCCAGACATTTTCTATCAGGGACAGATCTGTGGATTTTGCTACCCACAGGTACTTGAACATCATGCAGGCAGTTCACAGAGACACACACCGTGTGTTTAGGAGTATTGCGCTGTCAAAAAATGGCACCACGAAACTATCACATGAGAGATAACCGACAAGGATGCAGGTTGGTCATGATGTACTGTTGTGCTGTCAGCGTTCCCTCAATCACTGTCAGCCATGACCTGAAGTTATACCCTGTGGCACCAACACAATTATGCCAGGAATAATACCACTGTGTGTCTCCGAAACATTCGAAGAATGAAACAACTCACTGAGGATACTCATCTGGGGTATAGCAGAACTAAGATTAATTGTTGAACACAATGCAGTGCCTTTTAGTAACATTCCTTGTTTCCTGATCATAGAACCACTCGAGACGCAGCCAATTGTGTTTATCTTGTTAGCAGCAGCCTCCAAGTGTGACAGTAATTCTGTAATCCAGCTGCAGCTAGTCTCTGATCAGTGGTGCGGGATGACACAGTATGTTGCATGGAGTATATTACCTGCTCTCGAATGTCGTCTGCAGATGTGAAAAAGTTAAGATTTAATTTGTAAACAGTACAGCTATTCTCACTGGTGGTAGTCAGACTAGGTTGACATGTTCCTTGATGAGGCGAGGCCCCTTTCAAACTCTGACAGCTGCTGTAAACACTATCTTATGAAAGTATGCATCTCCATGTCCTTATATACTCTGCCAAGCCTGGTAACAACACTATACACGATCAGCACTAATGTACTCTGCTGGCCATTCTACTTGTCACAGCTAATTGAAACTCTAATGATTTATGTACCTGCCGATGGCATGTATGTGTATGAAGTTACATTGATTTCTTACCACATCTTCTGGGTATTTCACTTTTTTATCGGGCAGCGTTGTTTGTCAACATTGGAAGACTAAAAACTTAACCCAAGTCCAGCTCGCAGTATGTGGTGTTGAATCATTGAAATAGACTGGCCCACGTGTGTTGCAGTGTTCCATAAGACACACAATGTGGAACAATCTATACAGTCCATTACAGCAGTCAAATAGGGTAACAGCCCTCTCATGGTTTGGTCACTTTGTAGAGATCCAGGACTCACCCATGCCTGTGTACTGTCAGACCTTGCTGATGTTGCACCCTTTGACGTCAAGGTATACTGGCACTTGCCTTCATGTCAAATTTTATTTTATAGCTCCTCATTGACAGAACATGACATACTTCTGACTCTTCCAGTCATGAGTTTGTGCTGCTGGACATACTTATATGCAGTCTCTCTGCATTGCTGGTATGCTCTTCTACACATTAACCAACTTTTGATTCTTTTGAGCCATTGTTTTTGAGTGTTATTTTTCACAACTATCAGTGTATGTTTTTCTTATGTTTGTGTAAGGGTGATGTAAATGAAAATAACTCTCTCTCCTGGGGGGTTCCTACAACTGTCACTGCATCCCCTGTAGCTGTTGATGTCGGTTTATATCACTATGCTTCCTTACCTTCTCTTGTTTCTCTTTTTCTCATGCGCTTCTTTACCCCCATGTAACAAGCAACACTCAGTTTTCCTCCTCCTCCTCCTCCTCTTCTTCTTCATCTTCTTCTTCCGCGAAGATGGCACATAAAGACCTTCGGGCATCTGCCATCTATCATTCGCATTGTATGTCCATACTAGACAAGTTGCTGTTCTTCCACTCTATCTGTGATCCTATCTTGCATCTGGATCATTTCCCAATCATTGTATTTCTTGTGTGGCCTTGCCAAGGTGTTCTACATGGTCTTTCGAGGTAGTCCATTTCTACAGTAATAAAAATGAAAATATACATTTTACCCAATGTTTTATACACTCAAAAAAAACCACCAACACACCACAAAGGAATTATCCAAATGGGACAGAAATTGATAGAAGTGATGTAGATCTACAGACAAAAAAGTGATTACTATTTCATAAAAAATGGATGATTTATTAAAAAGAAAGTGCCTCACGAATTGAACAAGTCAATAATGTGTTGGTTCACCTCTGGCACATAAGCAAGCAATTATTCAGCTGGGCATTGACTGATAGTTGTTGGATGTCCTCCTGAGGGTTATCGTGCCAGTTTCTATGCAGTTGGCATGTTAGAACGTCAAAATCCTGAGCCGATTAGAGAGCCCTGCCCATAGTGCTCTAAACATTCTTTATTAGGGAGAGATCTGGCAACCTTGGTGGCCAAAGTAGGGTTTGGAAAGCATGAGGACAAGCAGTTGAAACTCTTCATTCTGTGCAGGTGGGCGTTATCTTGCTGAAATGTAAGCCCAGGATGTTTTGCCATGAAGGACAAGAAAACAGAATAGAATATTAGCGGCATACTACTGTGCTGTAAGGGTGCAGCAGATGGTAACCAAAGAAGTCTTGATGTCAAATGAAATAGACCCCAGACCATCATTCCCGATTCTCACCCTGGGATTTCATTTCAGCAAGATAATACCCACTTGTACACAGCAAGAATTTCTACTGCTTGTCTTCGTACTTGCCAAATCCTGCCTTGGCTAACGAGGTCTCCAGATCTCTCCCCAGTTGAGAATGTCTGGAGCACTATGGGCAGAGGACTCCAACCAACCTGTGATTCTGATGATCTAATGTGGCATTTGAACAGAATTTGGCAGGATATCCCTCAGAAGATATCAAACAAATGTATCAGCCGAAGCCAAGCCGAATAACTGCTTGCACAAGGGCCGGAGGTGAACTATCTTGTTATCAACTTGCTCAATTTGTAAAGTTCCTTGTATTGAATAAGTCATAAAAATTTTCTGAAATCGTAATTATTATTTATCTGCACATGCACATCACACCTACAGATTTTTGTCCTATTTGGATAATTCCTTCTTGGTGAGCGGTTTTTGTTTTTTTTGCCCCCCTTGAGTGTGTTAACAGAAATATTATGTATATAATTACATTGCTTTCCATGACAGTGCTTTGAAACCTAGCAGTTATACAGCACAGTTCAGCACAAGAAGTCAAAAGTTCAGAAACCAGGAAAGTCTTCATTAAAAGTTAATGTGAGCAGTAATTTTCACAACATTGTGTGCCTTCTGTACAAGGAACTTAAACTATTGTGCTTGATTTTTACATTGTGTTACTCATAACTGTTGTATTTTTCTGTTAATCTGTATTTTGAACAATTTATTTTTATCCTTGCTACCATTCCTACAATAATACTAATTTTCTCACATTTTTTTTACACACAAATAAAGAAATTTTAGGATGATGTGAGCTACAGTGCAGTTCGTCTTCTGTAGGTGATAGGCAGTTTTTTGTGTCTGAAATTGATAGCAGTATATGATAGACATCTTTTACTTTTTTCTTTGCAGCACCACCTCCGTCTTACGATTCTTTGTTTGGCAGAGTGCGAGAAGCTCATAAAACTTCAAAAGGAATGTTGGATTTCTTGAAGAATGTTGTTCTGCTTCTGCTGGGCACAAGTGAGTTTTATAACCTTTCCATTAAAATATTTTTTCATTCCTTATTATGATGGGAACTTGTCCTAAAAGTAGTCATTTACAATGAATCGTAAATGTTTTCTTTGCAGTTGGTTGCACTATAATTTTGGGAGTAACAATTGTCATTCCAATTTGCATGATTGTTATTGGTTCAATATACTTGTACGACTGTCCACAAGGAGAATACATACCCATATACCTTTTGGTTGGAGGTAAGATATTAGACTTTATTCATGTAAATTACATTGTCTTGGTTGTCATAATATTTGATGCTACTTTTAATTCATTTCGAACATTTCTTACATCTGTTTTTGATAACTGGGTGATAGTGTACTTTTTTTAATTTTGTTACCTTGACAGTGGTCTTTGCTCTTCAGCATATGATTTCAAATTATGCTATACTTTAATTGTTGGAAACACACTATACCTCTGTTTATGGGCAGTTGTAATAGTGACAGTGTGTGACCAGTTTTTATCTCGAAGCTTCTTATTTCATTGACTGATCTGGTGAAAGTTTGTAGACAACATTGTTCTCCTGTGCTTGCCCAAGGTATCGAGTAGATGTGGGCTGTGTTTTGTTGTGCCTAGTGGGAGGCAGCCAATGAGAAGAGTGTGTGGGATGGTCTACAGTAGTGGTCAGCAAAATCGTTAATCAACAGAGCCAAATCTGAACATACAGCCATAGAAATTACTTTTGAGAGCCACAATTTTAAATCTGTAACTGTATAAGTAGCGTTATTAACTTAACTAGGGTACTCCTATGCCGGCCTTTGCTAAAAACGTCCTCAGTCTACAGAGTTACCTTTGCTGATGTTGACCCTGTCCAACTTCTCCATTCACTATCATTTTGTAAGCTTGTTTAGTCTCTCTCATTTCGTTCATAGTGTTGTATCTCCAACCAACTCAACATTCATTTCATGATACTTGACACTACATTTTCCACTTCACAACACTCCCTAAGACTGACGTGCTAATCTTGACTTAAAATTTTAAGTCTTAGTTGAGCTAAAAGTATGTAGAGTGGAACTTGATGTCATACTTAATAACAATTTCATTTATGGGTAAAATTAAACAGTAAGATATTCATAAAATTAAATCATGATGATGACTAATAAACATGAGTGTTAACAATGGTTTGCATCTCCTTGAAAAGTTTGGCTAAGTCAAATTTAGGTGGGATTTAGTGTTCTCATGTATAAGACAACTTCTCAATTCCTCTTGTTAATGTTTTAAAATGATTGTCTACATGGATATGTAGACCCGAATAAGGATATAACAGTAAACACTAGTTTTTTCAACTGATCATGTGTCAGGAACACAATGCAAAAATAAGAATATACCATACACATTGACATTTTATCTTTCTGGAAATGTATGTGCGTTACCGCACGTGGTATTTTGTGGAAGAGCCACAATCAAAGGACCAAAGAGCCATATGTGCGAGCCGCGGTTTGCCAACCATTGGCCTATGGCAAGCTTTTAACTAGATAATGGCTATATGTTTGAAAATACAAATTCTTTGTGTTGCATATCTAGTCCTTCCTTCATTTCCTGTGTTTGTGAAATATGAATGAAATAATAAATCTCAGCTGTGTTTACAGATAGATCTGTTGTGATGATGGACCAGCAGGTTAGGTTTGATGCTAATAGTATCTACTGTGCCTACTACAATTTTTGATACCTCCTTGGTAGACACATGTCGTTCTGAAAACCCCACTCCCCATGGTACTGTCCAAAACCTGTTTACCCGTTGTCAAGTACACAAACTCAAATGACAAGGATACTTAAGTATGCTACGAACCCAGCTGTCCTCTGTACTTTGCGTGAATACATACTGAGCCATACTCCTTGCTCAACACCACTGCCCTTGACAAACAGCACAAA
Organism: Schistocerca gregaria; assembly: GCF_023897955.1. NCBI lineage: Eukaryota > Metazoa > Arthropoda > Insecta > Orthoptera > Acrididae > Schistocerca > Schistocerca gregaria. The sequence goes on along the minus strand of NC_064922.1, from coordinate 381,694,780 downwards.
CTAACACAGATTTCCTACAATTCTCAAGATTATGGCACTGGGAAAACTCTGTTGACTAATCACAACAAACAGCAAAACAAAATCAAACTATGAGAAGGACACTTAGCTGTCACACTATTACAGTACCTCTTACTGTAAATAAACTACTCTGCCTGAGCGCCTGCTCATAATTTCTACTTTGCACCCTGAAAACAATGAATATTCCTTGACAGAACTCGACTTCATTTCTTCATTTCCTAAATCTCTACATGTGGTTGACACCTGAAACACTCCTAGACAATGAGTCACACCTCTTGCTTGTGATAAAACGTATTGCAAACTAACAGTATTATTTATGCCCCCACAGAACACTGTCTCCAGCTACTCATCACATACTGAACTTACCAATACAATTACACATTTGGCAAAAGATCCATTGACTCTCATTGATAATTTCAGTCAAACAAAAACATAAAGAATAAGATGGTACTCACCAAACTGCATGTTAATGCAGCTGCAACCTTGCAGTTGTAGTCATCTGCATCTACGGTTGGTGGCTGTAGGCATTTTTTGTAACTTGGGCTGAGCTGCTAATTTCCACAATAATACCCAAAAAAATATTGGCAGGATCTGTGGAAGATGGGGAAGCAGGTGAGGAGGAGCCATGAAAACAAATGACCAACTTTCTTTTGTGCTTTGTTACTCAGTTAGACAAAATTAGCTGCATTATCAAAAAGAAACATGTATATGTATCTGCCATAATTAATCACTCCTGATCAGTAACAAATAAAATCAGTCTTCTCAAGTTGAGAGTCTAGAACAGGTCACACCAACTTCAGGTACTTCGCGAGCACCGGCCAGCAGTGGCAAAAACACCTGTGCTCTGCTGCAGCACTGATGGGGTGGAAGAAGTTGAGGGAGGCAGACAGAGTACTGTTGTGGCAGTGGTAGGAGAGAGCATGTCGTGGCAGCATGTCGTGGCAGCACTTATCGAGGTCAGTCATGTTGTTGTTTGGTAAATGGAAATGGGCAAATCAGCATGCATCAGGCAGCGCACGGGTATTAAAACGAATAATAATAATAAGAAGAAGAATAATAATGCCAATTTTGTGTACAGACAGAAAGACAGGTTCCAATTCACTTCTTATTTTGCACCAATTTACAACATTCTTAGTAGTTTATCTTCAGCATCGCTTTGAAGCCACCAATTTTCCGATATTTAGAACAATCATTTTGGCTGTTGCGATTTGAAGTATAGATTTCAACGAAGCATCAGGCAAACTTGACCTCATTTTTGTTTTGTTAATATTCATAATTGAAAACATTTGTTAACAAAAGAATGTTGTTCCAAACATAGCAACACATTTCAGGGCAAGGATACAAATCCTCAGGAATTCATGTTGATTAACACGTTTATAAAATGACACCAAATCAACATTGTAATAGTAATAGTGTCTGTCAAAATTGAATCTCACTGTACTTTTATCAGGTCAACCTGGAGATTTAATGGGGCATCCTCTGGGTGCACTGAAAAAGATGTCATAAAAACTTAGAGTGCAGGTTTTATTTATTTTATTTCTTCAAATTCTTTATGCATTGACTGTGATGCTTTTCTGTACTCACTTACGTGTTCATAAATACCTAAATTCAAGGATTTTAGATAAGGGAAAATTGTCCAAATTTCCTCCTTGACGCCGACTTTTCAAAGCAAAAGTTGCAATTTGAAACTTGCACTACAATTACATATAGTAGTGATGAATTTACTTTTCGATGAGATATTTAAATCAAGTAAATACCACATGATGTCTTTGACGAAAGCAAGGTCAGCAATCCATTGCTTAAAATCCAAGTCTGATTGTGGAGAACCTTTTATATCAGTGAACAGAGCAGTTTATTGTCTCGATCTGAAAAAAATTGAGGCTTTTGAGCAACTTACCAATCATGCACTAGAATAAAAAGGAATGTCTTTGTGAATTTACTAAACATCCTCCAAAAATCCTTTACATTCCTGGTGATTCAAGTCTTGCTTTCTACAAAAATTGTTAATTTTTGCAACGTTATCCTTGATGGACATGAACGTGTGGAAAAATTTGGCACATAGTTGTTCTTGATGTAAAAGGCAATGGATTGTCAATTTTTTTTCGTATGCCTTACAAAACCTATCCTTTCCGACAACATTGCAGTGCAAGGGTCTCATCAGTTGCAATACTGTATAGGTGCTCGAGTAACAACTGCATATTGTTAAAAACCAGCTCTACAGTTAGGATAATATCTTCCCTGGTTGTGGTACCTTTCAAAGAAATAACCTCCAATGGTTCTTCAGTAACTGTGAAATATTTTTTGACACCCCTTAGGAAAATTGCAAGTTGAGCTATGCTGTGATTGTCAGTGCTCTCTCGAGAGCAATAGAGTACTCAACGAAGTTACGACAATTATTTTGTAACTGCTCCTTCAATTCTGCACTGTTAGAGAAATGGTATGTTCAGAAAAGCTTAAGACCTCAAATTGACCCACCATGGATGGGCATTATTGCCTCCAGACACCCTGCAGAACACTCCTACAAATTGACCATCTGTGGAAGGTCTTCCACCTTTTGCAATTTTCAGTGCAACAATGTATCTTGCTCGAACTGCTCTTTCCATTGTGCAATTCAGTTCAGAAGTCTGTGTGACAGCAGCAATAATTAATTTTAAAATCTTAAGACATAAAACAGTCTCATAATTTAGTTTAACAACGATATCTACAGAGAGATAGTGCAAGTTTCTATAGATATGAGTACAATTACAAAAAGATATATTTTTGTTTTTCTTTTAGAATGAACTGTATTAACAAACTGTAAATAGTCTTCAAAGGTTTGCCACTAGATGATGATGGTGGTGATGATATGCAAATTACACAATATTTTCTCAGAGCAAGTGTCAGACATCTTCAGGTTGTTGAACCTTGCTGGTGGCTAGGTCGAGGAAATATTGCGGAATTTGCACATCATCTGGCAGCAAACCCCTGAAGACTATTTACAACATACCCACTGGGAAAGCTTGAAAAGTCACAGTGCCCTTCAGGTTGTGGCAATTCTGAGTTTAATTTAGTAATTCTCCCCCCCCCCCCCCTCCCCCCAAGGGTCTCAAGGTTCTTTTGTGAGTTAGTGTGTGGCGCACATGGGCCCGAGCTATTGCAGCTCCTTTTTCATTCCCTAGCTGTTTTCCTTCTCCCTGCCACTCCCTCCCTATCCCCGCTCCTCCCCCATTGCCACCTCCTTTCCCTCTCTCGCTGTTTTGCTTTATGTCAACCTGGCTCTTCCCCTGATTTCCTGTATCAATTGCAATTTTGTTCCTTTTGCCAGTACTTTCACCCTTTTTGGCATTTTGGTCCCCACTTGAGTGTTGACCTCCACTTCAAAATTTCCTGTTTTTAGTGTGAGCCATATGGGGAAGAACTCCCTCCTTAGCATCTACGGTGTGGATTCCTTTCCCCTGCCCCTTCCCCACTGTAGCGCCCTTCCATCCTGCTAAGTCACCAGCAAGTGTAGCCAGTCCGTGTGGTGGGGCTGTTATGTACCAATGTGGCTGCACCCCCTGACAACACAGTTATCACACTACTGATACCTGAGCTGTTCCCTCCCCATGTATGCCAAGGAGTGGTTGCTTGTCTCCTTGGAGCATCGGAACTCCCAGCAACAGCCACCATGCCAGACGGCCCGTGCTGTGACTGGGTCGTGCCCATGGGGAGAGCCCCTGGTTGGAGAGGGTGGTATCAGGGCAGATGCTTGGCACATGAAACATATCAAGCTACAAAAATCTGACAGTTCTCACACAGCAGTCTCTTTGAATGGTGAAGGATCCTTAAATACTGTCTCGTATGACCCAGCAGCCGTCCCTTCCCTGGCTACCCCATGGGAGGAGGGTGAGGCTCGCAGTCCTGGGATGAAACCTCTTCCCCATTACCTCGTCTGTACTAGGACAGATGAGAACACATACACCACCACAAAGCCATTGTTTTTTGTAGAAACTATTGAGGACAAGTTTGGTGAAGTGGAGTCTATTAGCAAGATGCAGTCGGGCTCCCTGTTTATCAAAGCTTCTTCTGCCACCCAGTCCGCAGCTCTTTGTGCCTGTGATCATCTTGGCAACATCCCAGTGTCTGTCACTCCTCACCAGTCTCTGAATGTGTTCCAGGGAGTCATTTTTCATAGGGACCTCATCCTGCAAACTGATGAGGAACTCGTGGCTAATCTGGAGTGGTGTGGCGTTCATTTTGTTCGAAATGTGCAAAAGGGCTGCAAAGACAACCGCACGGTTTAGCCTCCCAGATAAGGCCAAGGTTCTGTGCTACAGATGTGACGTGAAGCCGTAATTCCCTCCACCTATGCGGTGCTTGCGTTTTGGGCATATGTCTTCCCACTGTACGGCGGACCCTTTGTGTGGTGACTGTGGCCACCCCATCTGTGAGGGAACCCCTTGTGTTCTGTCACCTGTGTGTGTTAATTGTGCTGACCGCCACTCCCATCACTCACTGGATTGCCCAACTTACACCCCCCTGCGGGTTCGGGGGTACGAATAGGCCCGCGGTATTCCTGCCTGTCGTAAGAGGCGACTAAAAGGAGTCTTCAAAGTTTCGGCCTTCTGTGATGGTCCCCACTTGGGTTTGACCTGCCATTTTCAAAATTTCCGTTGTTAGTGCGTGCCATTTGGGGAAGGACGCCTTACGTGGTGTTTTTCTATTGGTCCATTGTGCACCTCCATCTTGTATGCTATCTGTTGTCGTGTGGAGGGATTTACACCCCATGTCTTCTGGGTTGCCTCCTCGTCTTGTGCGCAATCCCCTTCTTAGCGCCCACGGCAACTGTGGACCCTTTCAACACCTAAAATCCAGCACGGTAGCCAGTCCGTTGTGGTGGGGTCGTCATGTACCCTCTTGGTGGTAGCCCCCTGACCACGCAGGGATCGCACTACAGATGCCAGAGCTGTTTCCTCCCCATGCATGCCAAGGAGTATGTGCCCATCTTGTCTGGGGCACGGGGACTCCGGGCAATGGGATATCGGCCAGGTACCCGTTGTTTGGCTGGGTGGCGCCCTTGGGGAGAGCCCTCGTTCGGAGTAGGTGGCATCTGGGCGGATGTGGCGCAATGAAGCGCAATAAATCTCATCAAGCTGGTGGTCGCACTGCCACCAGCGTCTCTAAGCGAGGCAAAATTGAATTCGATGCTGCACAATATAATCCCCAGTCGTTCCCCTTGTTGGCTGCGCCATGGGAGGGACGCAGATCTAGTGCCAAGCAGGAGCCTTATGTACCACAATACCTTGTCTGCAGCAGGACTGATGGTGACTCCTTTCTTTCGACAAAGCCTATGTTTTTGTGGAACACCTGGAGGATAAGTTTGGGGAAGTGGCGGGTTTGTCTAAAATGAGGAATGGGTCCATCCTCCTCAAGACGTCCTCCCCAGCCCAGTCACGGGCGTTGCTCTTGTGTGATAAGCTGGGAGACGTCCCTGTTACCGTCACTCCCCACAGTAGCTTAAATATGGTCCAGGGGATTATTTACCATCGCGACCTCTTGTTACAGTCCGATGACGAGCTGAGAGCTGACTTGGAACGACGTGGTGTGCATTTTGTCCGTCGTGTGCACAGAGGACCCAAGACCAACAGGGTGGCCACCGGTGCCTTTATCTTGGCCTTCGAGGGTGCTGTATTGCCTGAGAAGGTCAAGGTAATGGTTTACCGTTGTGACGTCAAGCCATACGTCCCTCCCCCGATGCGGTGCTGGAAGTTTTGGCATATGTCCTCCCGTTGCCCATCCAGCGCCACATGTCGAGATTGCGGACGCCCCTCTCATCCCGATTCTCCATGTGCGCCTCCGCCTGTCTGTGTCAACTGTGGGGAACACCACTCTCCATGCTCGCCGGACTGCCCCGTTCTTCATAAGGAGCGGAAGATTATGGAATTTAAGACCCTGGACCGGCTTACTTATCGCGAGGCAAAACTGAAATTTGAAAGGTTGCATCCTGTCCCTCTTCAAACTTCTTATGCTGCAGCTACGTTATCGTCGCCCTCGCGGGCGGCAGTTGTCGCCTCCTCTGTGCCGCCTTCAGTTGGCCCTCGGGGCCGTCCATCTCTGTCTGCCTCCCTCGTGTCTGGGGGCAAGCCTTCCTCTGGTGCCCCCTTAGCAGTTGGGGGCAAACCCCCTTCTGTCACTCCACCCGCACATGCTTCAGGAGTGACATCTGCTCCAAAACCAGGGGGCTCGATCCCTCCCCCTCCCCCTTCTCTGCCGGCGTCGTCTCCGCCGGCGTCGTCTCTGCAGGCTCCTCTCTCGCGGAAGGGGTCCCTCGGGGCCCTCCCTTCTTCCGTTTCTTCTGCTACCCCGCCGGATGTCAGCCAGTGGCTGAAGGTTCATCCACCTGCTGGTCGTAGGGCTTCTGCGTCGTCGTCAGCCTCCGACGCTCCTTCAGAGAAACTCTCCCAGCCCTCTAAGCCAAAGGACAGACGCGAGAAGAAGGACCGGAACATGTCCAAGAAGAAGGACGCTCCGGCAGTTTCAGTACCGCGTGCTGTCAATAGCTCTGGCTCTGGGGATGCGGTGAAGATCCTCGCCTCTGCCGCGGATCTCGCCCTCACGGAACCCTCGGGGACCTCTCCTATGGACACAGCTGACTCTCGCTCAGTGGCGGCCGTTGACTCTGCGGCGCCGTCTGCCTCTTAGTCGCCTTCACGCCCTCCCAGTCCCGTCCTGCTTCCATTCTCCAGTGGAATTGCGGCGGTTATTTCCGCCACCTGCCTGAGCTCCGGATGCTTCTGAGTGTTTCCCCTGTTCTATGCATTGCTCTTCAGGAAACTTGGTTTCCAGCAATGCGGACCCCTGCCCTTCGCGATTATCGGGGATACTATAAGAACCGCGCTGACTGGCAACGAGCTTCAGGTGGAGTTTGCCTCTTTGTTCACCACTCTGTCTGTAGCTCACCAGTACCCCTTCTGACGCCTTTAGAGGCCGTCGCTGTCAGGATTGAGGTCTCGCCAGCTATTACTGTTTGCTCTGTTTACGTTCCTCCGTATGGGCAACTCCCCCGACATGTCTTGGCTGCGCTGCTGGCTCAACTCCCGCCGCCACTGCTGCTTCTGGGCGATTTCAATGCCCACAACCCTCTGTGGGGTGGGACTGTCTCCGATGACCGCGGTCGCGCTGTGGAGCATGTGTTGGCTCAGCTCGACCTTAGCCTCTTGAACACCGGTGCTCCCACGCATTTCAGTGTGGTCCATGGCTCGTTCTCGGCCATTGATCTCTCTCTTTGCAGCCCCGCACTTGTCCCATCCCTTCACTGGAGAGTGCATCCTGATCTGTGTGGTAGTGACCATTTTCCCATCTATTTGTCACTGCCCCAGTGTCATTCTTCTGGGCGCCTGCCCCACTGGGCTCTCAACAGGGCTGACTGGCCGGCTTTTACTTCCGCTGCCACCATTGCTTCCCTCCCACAGGGTGACATTGACGAGGTGGTCCATGTCTTGACCTCGTCAATTATTTCTGCGGCCGAGACTGCCATCCCTCGCTCTTCTGGACTCCCTCGGAGGAAGTCTGTCCCCTGGTGGTCGCCGGAGATTGCCGAGGCTATTCGCGACAGTAGGCGGGCTCTTCAGCGTCATAAGCGGCACCCGTCTCTGGAGACCCTCATCGCCTTTAAGAAGCTCCGTGCCTTGGCCCGTCGTCTTATTGCACGGCGTAAGCAGGAATGCTGGGAGAGGTACATTTCATCCTTGGGCTCCCGTGTCTCCCCGTCGCTCGTGTGGTCCCGCATCCGGCGGATTTATGGATACCAGACCCCTATGGGTGTCCCTGGAATCTCCCTGGACGGCGCTGTCTGCACGGACGCTGCCACCATTGCTGACCACCTTGCCACGCACTTTGCTACGAGCTCTGCGACTGCAACTTACCCTTCTGCCTTTCGCTCTCTAAAGGAGCGCGCCGAGCGGACGCCGTTATCGTTCCACACACGTCGTTCTGAAAAATACAATGCTCCTTTCAGCGAGAGGGAATTCCTCGCTGCCCTCGCCAATTGCCCTGATACAGCGCCAGGACCGGACTGCATCCACGCGCAGATGCTGAAGCATCTCTCCAGGGACTGCCAGACACACATCCTTACCATCTTTAACCGCATTTGGAGCGAGGGCGTGTTCCCGTCGCAATGGCGAGAGGGTGTTATCGTTCCCATCTTGAAGCCCGGT